>NC_053490.1:526934247-527226747 GCF_905171775.1 Rana temporaria | reverse complement strand
TTGATGGGCACAAGTGGCTGCATTTGACAGGCACAAATGGCTGCATATGATGGTCACACGTAGCTGCATATGATGGGCACACATGGCTGCATATGATGGGCACAAGTGGCTGCATATGATGGGCACAAGTGGCTGCATTTGATGGGCAGAAGCGGCTTCATATGATGGGCAGAAGCGGCTGCATATGATGGGCAGAAGTGGCTGCAATTGATGGGCACAAGTGGCTGCAATTGATGGGCACAAGTGGCTGCATATGATGGGCACAATTGGCTTCATATGATGGGCACATTGACTGTATTTGATGGGCACAAGTGGCTGCATATTCTGGGCACAAGTGGCTGCATTTGATGGGCACAGATGGTTGCAAATGATGTGCACAAGTGGCTGTATATGATGAGCACAGATGGCTGCATATGATGAGCACAAGTGGCTGCATTTGATGGGCACATGTGGCTGCATTTGATGGGCACAAGTGACTGCATATGATGGGCTCAATGGCTGCATTTGATGGGCACAGTGAGGTTGCAATTGAGGGAGAATTCCTTTGGTAGAATTCCCAAAGACACACTCCTAAACCTTGTGGACGGCCTTCCCAGAAGAGTTGAAGCTGTTATAGCTGCAAAGGGCGGGGCCAACTCAGTATTGAACCCTACAGACTAAGACTGGGATGCCATTAAAGTTCATGTACGTGTAAAGGCAGGCGTCCCAATACTTTTGACAATATAGTATACATATGATCTACATCATGTTTGGTATCAAACAAATCATAATTTCATTTTCTCGAATAATATGCTGGTTGTCGGATTGTGAAACTTTATCTGATGTAAGTTCCTGTACGTGTAAAGGCCGGCATCCCAATACTTTTGGTAATATAGTGTATGTTGGTCAGCAAGTGGTTAAAGGGGTTGTATGGGTTTCTTGTTTTTCTTTTTTAAACAAACATGTTATACTTACCTCCACTGTGCAGTTCGTTTTGCACAGAGTGGCCCCGATCCTCGTCTTCTGGGGTCCCTCGGTGGCTGTCTCGGCTCCTCCCCGCAAGAGCTAACCCCCCTCTGGGAAGCGCTCTCTCAAGGGGGAAAGCTTGCAGGCGCGCTCCCGTGTGATACAGTGGAGGTTGTAGCCGCCAAGTGTATCACTTGGGCTCGCCCCGTGGCGTGGCAGGTAATTGATTTGATTGACAGCAGCGGGAGCCAATGGCTGCGCTGCTATCATTCATATTAATCATCCAATGAAGAGCCCACAGGAGATGGGGGAAAGCAACGCGGGATCGCACTCACGGAGATTCGGGGTTCAGGTAAGTAAAACGGGGGCTTGGGGGGCCGGAGACAGCATAGGATGCATTAGGGTGAACAAACACAAAGCTTTACAACCCCTTTAAGGGTTGTCCTATTGTATGGAGAGAAGTGGCGGCTGGTGCTCAACATTTTTGGGGGGGCGCAAACGGAAAAAAAAATTGCAGCCTCACTGTGCCCATCAAATGCAGCCACTGTGCCATCAATTGTCACCACTGTGCCATGCCATCAAACGCAGCCACTGTGCCATCAATTGTCACCACTGTGCCATGCCATCAAACGCAGCCACTGTGCCATCAATTATCACCACTGTGCCATGCCATCAAATGCAGTCACTGTGCCATGCCATCAAATGCAGCCACTGTGGCATCAATTGTCACCACTGTGCCATGCCATCAAACGCAGCCACTGTGCCATCAATTGTCACCACTGTGCCATGCCATCAAACGCAGCCACTGTGCCATCAATTATCACCACTGTGCCATGCCATCAAATGCAGTCACTGTGCCATGCCATCAAACGCAGCCACTGTGCCATCAATTGTCACCACTGTGCCATGCCATCAAACGCAGCTACTGTGCCATCAATTGTCACCACTGTGCCATGCCATCAAACGCAGCCACTGTGCCATCAATTGTGACCACTGTGCCATGCCATCAAACGCAGCCACTGTGCCATCAATTATCACCACTGTGCCATGCCATCAAATGCAGTCACTGTGCCATGCCATCAAACGCAGCCACTGTGCCATCAATTGTCACCACTGTGCCATGCCATCAAATGCAGTCACTGTGCCATGAATTGTCACCACTGTGCCATGCCATCAAACGCAGCCACTGTGCCATCAATTGTCACCACTGTGCCATACCATCAAACGCAGCCAATGTGCCATCAATTGTCAGTATGCCATCAAATGCAGTCAGTATGCCATCAATTCGCACCACTGTGCCATGCCATCAAACACAGCCACTGTGCCATGCCATCAAACGCAGTCACTGTGCCATGCCATCAAACGCAGTCACTGTGCCATGCCATCAAACGCAGCTACTGTGCCCCTCAATTGTCGCACTGTGCCAATTGTCACCACTGTGCCCTTTAATTGTCGCCAGTCGCCACTGTGCCCATTGTTGCTACTGTGCATGTCACTGTGCCCTTTAATTGTTGCCACTGTGCCCATTGTCAGTCATTGGAGAGCAACCTTTTAAAGCAACTGTGCTCTGTTATAATCAGACCAACCACATCAACAATTCAAACCCAGCACCACGTTTTTACCACTCAATCCAAAACTGAAAAAAATGATAAATAAAAAGTTTAGGCGTTTGATCCACTTTAACACAGCTGCAGTTTTTCCTGGATAACACCAGCAGCCTCCAATGAATTTGACTCGATGCCTAAAGATGCCATTTAACTTCTTCCAACTCGTAATCTCATCCAAGAGTTTGTTGTCTGTCTCGCTTTCGATACACATTTGTAAAAAGCGAAAACTTTGTCAGTCACAATGTCAGGTACGTAATACACAAACATGCCCGGGCGCCGTCAATCGCGTTTGGTATAGTGACAAGCCTTACTCACAAAAAACAAAACACAAACACAGCTGACAGCTCGATGGGTCCCCTGATACAATAAGAATGATACGCGTTCCCCTGGCAGAGCCAAACGTCGCAGGCTCTCTGCTATTTATTGACTGGCACACCAAGCCCCGTTCTCTTTGGCAGCCATGTTCACGTATGAGACAACTTCATCATCGCAGCCAAACATTTCCCAAGTTGGACGCGGAAGAATCCTCTCAATGCGTTCTGATTACATTAAAATAAATCCTTTTTTTTTTTTTTTGAGTTGGGGGGAAAACAAAATAACATATCTGAACAATGGACGGCTAAAAAAGGTTTCAGCCAAGAAATCCACATTTCTGCGAGAAAGAGAACGAACCGTCCATCCGGTTTGCTTGGAAATAAACAAAAAACGATGGCATTCGTTGTTTAGACGTTGCCTGCCAAGAATGGCCATTGTGCTCATCCTGGCACTCTCGGATTTTTTATTTTTCTTTAGTTTTGTGGTTTCCAGCGCAAAGTGTACAAAGCGCGTGACTGCGTATGGGCCATGCAAAAATATATTGTACGCGATGGGCCAGATCCACGAAGCAGTTACGCTGGCGTATCTATTGATACGCCGCGTAACTGCTAGGTTGCTCCGGCGTATCTATGGGCCAGATTCACGTAGAATCGCGGCGGCGTAACGTATCCTAGATACGTTACACCGTCGCAATTTTTCATCGCAAGTGCCTGATTCACCAAGCACTTGCGATGAAAGCTACCGCCGGCGGCCTCCGGCGCAAGGCGGGCCAATTCAAATGAGCGTGTGCCATTTAAATTAGGCGCGCTCCCGCGCGGGACCTACTGCGCATGCTACGTTTCTTAACTCCCGCCGTGCTTTGCGCGGCGTGACGTAATTTTTTTGAACGGCGACGCGCGTAGCGTACTTCCGTATTCCCGGACGGCTTACACAAACGACGTTAAATTTTGAATTTCGACGCGGGAACGACGGCCATACTTTAGACAGCAATACACTTGCTGACTAAAGTTAGGGCACCAAAAAAAACGACTAACTTTGCGACGGGAAACTAGACTAGCGGCGACGTAGCGAACGCGAAAAAACGTTGTGGATCAGCCGTAACTCCTAATTTGCATACCCGACGCTGGTTTACGACGCAAACTCCCCCCAGCGGTGGCCGCGGTACTGCATCCTAAGATCCGACAGTGTAAAACAATTACACCTGTTGGATCTTATGGCTATCTATGCGTAACTGATTCTATGAATCAGTCGCATAGATAGAAACAGAGATACGACGGCGTATCAGGAGAAACGCCGTCGTATCTCATTTGTGAATCTGGCCCTTTGTTTTGTATCCACAAAACAAGATACGCCTGAAGCTGGGCTAGATCCGACTGGCGTATGTCTTAGTACGCCGTCAGATCTAAGGTGCATATTTACGCTGTATGCAAATTAGCTAGATACGCGAATCCACAAACGTATGTCCGGCCGGCGCATTTTATTTACGTTGTTTTCGTAAGGCTTTTTTCGCCGTAAAGTTACCCCTTCTATATGAGGCGTACGCAATGTTAAGTATGGACGTCGTTCCCGCGTCGAATTTTGAAAATTTTACGTTGTTTGCATAAGTCGTTCGCGAATAGGGCTTTGTGTAGAATTATGTTCACGTCTAAAGCATTGGCTTGTTGCGGGTTAATTTGGAGCATGCGCACTGGAATACCACCACGGACGGCGCATGCGCCGTTAAAAAAAAACGTCATTTACGTCGGGTCAAGACGTATTAACATAAAACACGCCCCCATCTCATCCATTTGAATTGCGCGCCCTTACGCCGACAAAGTTACACTACGCCGCCGTAACTTACGGCGCAAATTCTTTCAGGATACAGAAAATATGCTGTAAGTTAGGGCGGCGTAGTGTATCAGACATACGCTACACCGGACGGAAAGATGCGCTGAGGTACGTGGATCTGGCCCTATAAGAATAACGAAATTCTCAATCAGTGGGTCTGGTTATTGCATAGTGAATATTGTCTATAGTCTTGGAACCTGCACAACTGCGTGTCCATGGATACACGGGCACATCTACCACAGATATAGACACCTAGTAGACTATTTATTTATTTGTTTTAAGGTGGTGGTGGGGTGGAAGTGGTTGTGGGGAAGAAGCGATAGAAGTGAAAGTGGTGGCGGTGGTGGTGGTGGTGGGGTAGAAGTGATGGTGGTGGGGTTGGAAGTGGTGATGGGGAAGAAGTGGTATAAGTGGTGGTGGGGAAGAAGTGGTAGAAGTGATGGTGGTGAGGTTGGAAGTGGTGGTGGGGAAGAAGTGGTATAAGTGGTGGTGGTGGTGGGGTAGAAGCGATAGAAGTGACGGTGGTGGGGGTGGAAGTGGTGGGGTAGAAGTGGTGGTGGGGAAGAAGCGGTAGAAGTGACGGTGGTGGTGGTGGTGGTGGGGAAGAAGTAGTAGAAGTGGTGGTGGTGGGGGTGGAAGTGGTGGTGGGGAAGAAGTGGTAGAAGTGGTGGTGGGGAAGAAGTGGTAGAAGTGGCGGTGGTGGGTGTGGAGATGGTGGTGGTGGTAGGGAAGAAGCAGTAGAAGTGACGGTGGTGGGGGTGGAAGTGGTGGTGGTGGGGTAAAAGAGGTGATATACCCTGTTAGTCTCCTGAGGAAGTGGCTGAATGGCTTGAAACTTGTTGAGTCAATCTCTCATTTCACTTTTGACCAATACTGATGGGGCTCTGATGAAGGGGCCTCTGATGAGGAAATTTTGATGGAGGGGGTCCTGATGGGCGAGACTCTGACAGGGAACTCTGTTGAGGGCTGTCTGATAGGGGGACTCTGATGGGGTGTCTCTAATGGGAACTATGATGTATAGGGGGCTCTGAAAGGAACTTTAATGCACAGGGGACTCTGATGTAAAGGGAGGGTTGGGTTGTACGGACTTTATTTTGATATCACACTGTGAACTAAGTATGCCCAGTTAGCCTCCTGAGGAAGTGGTTGAATGGCGTGAAACTTGTTGAGTCAATCTCTCATTTCCAGTTTGGCCTACATAGGGAGACATCTTTGTATGTTTTTGTACATTTTAAGGGCCAGATTCACAGAAGAAATACGCCGGAGTATCTACTGATACTCCGGCGTATTTTCAAATTTGTCGCGTCGTATCTTAATTTGTGATTCACAAACAAGATACAACGGCATTTGGCTAAGATCCGACAGGCTTATGGTTCGTACGCCTTCGGATATTAGGCTGCAATACTTCGGCCGCCGCTGGGTGGAGTTTGCGTCGTTTTCCAGCGTCGGGTATGCAAATTAGCTTTCACGGCGATCCACGAAGGTACTCACGTGCGTTACGTCGTCACAAGTCGTTTTTTTCCCGTCGCAAAGTTAAGCCTGCTTTTTCATGGCTTAACTTTAGACCAGCCATGTTAAAGTATAGCCGTCATTCCCGCGTCGAATTTCAAATATTTTTTTTCCCATGACGTCCGGGAATACGTTACGCACGTCGCCGTTCAAACAATACGTCGGGGCGCCGTAATTTCGCGCAAAGCACATCGGGAAATTTCCTAACGGAGCATGCGCAGAACGTTCGGCGTGGGAGAGCGCCTAATTTAAATGGTACACGCCCCATTTGAATTAGGCGGGCTTGCGCCGGACGGCTTTACGTTACACCGCCGTAAGTTTACACGCAAGTGCTTGGTGAATCAGGCACTTGCGCTGAAAACTTGCGGCGGTGTAACGTAAAGACGATACGTTACGCCGCCGCGATTCTTTATGAATCTGGCCCTAAGTATTTAAGTATTTACTTTTATTTTAAGTATTTAACACTATTCAAAAGGGATAATGAGGTAGAGGGGAGATTTTAACAACTGACTCTACGCGTTTCAAGAGCCAATTAGCTACTTCCTCAGGAGACTAACTGGGTATACATAGTTTACAGTGTAATATGTCGCCATTTGTGTATTTTTCTGATTTTTTTTAATACAAAATTTACAAGGAGATAAATACATTTATTCATTTTACTCAAATAATCTTGCTTTATTGATCCCCAAAATATTTTTAGTAGTACATTATTGTTGTGGAAAACTTACAATGAACAAGTATTCGCTGAATGCAGCTAGGCCAAAAAAAAATGTTCTTTCATGGAGACCTTTTGGCGACTTTTTGACCTGAAAGGGTTAATCAACTGTAAAGCAAATCAGGCAATCCATTATCCGTCCGCTCTCAATTAATTGTTTTCCTCTTTGAAAGTAAAATCCCGATACGGAGAGCTTTGGGCCCCATCAGCTGAGTTCAGGAAACCATCTCCGTCTTGTACCATTAATGACTAATGACTCAGAGTATCTGAGACACATAGCATGCCGCGTTCCCATTGGAAAGGAGCCGCCTGTGAGTGGATTACAATTAGATTAAGGCATCTCAGGCCCCCAATTAGACGCGGGAATCTCAACTCCCATTAAGACATCGCAAAAAGGTCTGAGCAGAATTAATGCTCCCTACGGCCCGTAATGGGAGACGGCGAGCTTAAGAATTGATAAAAATGAAGTCTGGGAGAGAGTAGGTCGTTCATACAAGACAAGCAAGGTCACCTAGCGCTGAACGCACGGACGAGCGAGGTAATGTATGAGTCACCGCGGCGTAGGCTGCGCCCCGTGCAAAGAGGTCGCTTCGCCGTACATCACATCAGATATCCCAGTGATATGTTTATTACAAACATACAGATGCCCTGCTGACACCGCGGGAAGACGTGTCTGCTTTCGGCTTTGTGAGATTCCCTTACGGTACTGGGATCATGGATTCAACGCCTTTAACCACTTGGCTACCAAGCTACGTTTATAAATGGCACGTGGTTAACCACTTAAGCCCCGAACCATTTGGCTGGCCAACGACCGGGCCACTTTTTGCGATTCGGCACTGCGTCGCTTTAACTGACAATTGCGCGGTCGTGCGACGCGGCAACCAAACAAAATTGGCGTCCTTTTTTCCCCACAAATAGAGCTTTCTTTTGGTGGTATTTGTTCACCTCTGCGGTTTTTATTTTTTGCGCTATAAACAAAAATAGAGCGACAATTATGAAAAAAATGAAATATTTTTTACTTTTTGCACAGGGGACTCTGACGGGGAACTCTGTTGAGGGCTGTCTGATAGGGGGACTCTGATGGGGTGTCTCTAATGGGAACTATGATGTATAGGGGACTCTGACAGGAACTTTAATGCACAGGGGACTCTGATGTAAAGGGAGGGTTGGGTTGTACTGACTTTATTTTGATATCACACTGTGAACTAAGTATGCCCAGTTAGCCTCCTGAGGAAGTGGCTGAATGGTGTGAAACTTGTTGAATCAATCTCTCATTTCCCGTTTGGCCTATATAGGGAGACTTCTTTGTATTTTTAATGCACATTTTAAGTATTTAAGTACGGTATTTAATTTTATTTTAAGTATCTAACACTATTCAAAAGAGATAAAGAGGTAGAGGGGAGATTTTAATCAACTGACTCTACGCGTTTCAAGAGCCAATTAGCTACTTCCTCAGGAGACTAACTGGGTATACATAGTTTACAGTGTAATATGTTGCCATATAGAAAAAAAGTAAAAAAAAATCGCAATAAGCGTTTATCGGTTGGTTTGCGCAAAATTTATAGCGTTTACAAAATAGGGGATAGTTTTATTGCATTTTTATTGATTATTATTTTTTTACTACTAATGGCGGCGATCAGCGATTTTTTTTGTGACTGCGACATTATGGCGGACACTTCGGACAATTTTGACACATTTTTGGGACCGTTGTAATTTTCACAGAAAAAAATGCATTTAAAATGCATTCTTTATTGTTCAAATGACAGTTGCAGTTTGGGAGTTAACCACAGGGGGAGCTGAAGGGGTTATGTTTCACCTAGTGTGTGTTTACAACTGTAGGGGGGTGTGGCTGTAGGAGTGACGTCATCAATTGTGTCTCCCTATAAAGGGGATGACACGATCGATGCAGCCGCCACAGTGAAGAACAGGGAAGCCGTGTTTACACGCGGCTCTCCCGTTCTTCAGTTCCGGGGACCGATCGCAGGACCCCAGCGACGATCGGGTCTGCGGGTCCTATGGTCCCGGAGCTTCGGACCGGGTTGCGCGCCCGCGACCCACAGCTGGGTAGATGTACAGGACGTGCCGATATGTCCATCTGCCCAGCCGTGCCATTCTGCCGACGTATATTTACAGGCGGCGGTCCTTAAGTGGTTAACCTCTTAAGGACCGCCTCCTTAAGCGGTTTTACGTCGGCAGAATGGCACGGCTGGGCACAAGCACGTACAGGTACGTCCTCTGCTAGTGCCCAGCCGCGGGTCGTGGGTGCGTGCCCTTGGCGCACGCCCGCGACTCGGTCTGAAGCTCCGTGACCGGGACCGCGGGACGCTGGAGTCCCGCGATCGGTCCCCGGAGCTGAAGAACGGGGAGAGCTGTGTGTAAACACAGCTTCCTCGTTCTTCACTGTGGAGCCGTCATCGATCGTGTGTGTTCCCTTTTATAGGGAATCACACCTAAAGCCACACCCCCCTACAGTTAGAAACACATATTAGGTCATACATAACCCCTTCAGCGCCCCCCTGTGGTTAACTCCCAAACTGCAATTGTAATTTCCACAGTAAACAATGCATTTAAATGCATTTTTTGCTGTGAAAATGACAATGGTCCCAAAAATGTGTCAGAATTGTCCGAAGTGTCCGCCATAATGTCGCAGTCACGAAAAAAAATCGCTGATCGCCGCCATTAGTAGTAAAAAAAATAAAAAAAAATAAAAATGCAATAAAACTATCCCCTATTTTGTAAAAGCTATAAATTTTGCGCAAACCAACCGATAAACGCTTATTGTATCGGCCTAAACTGAGGAAAACATTTTTTTTATATATATATATTTTTGGGGGATATTTATTATAGCAAAAAGTTAAAAATATTGCATTTTTTTCAACATTGTCGCTCTCTTTTTGTTTATAGCGCAAAAAATAAAAACCGCAGAGGTGATCAAATACCACCAAAAGAAAGCTCTATTTGTGGGAAAAAAAGGACGCCAATTTTGTTTGGGAGCCACGTCGCACGACCGCGCAATTGTCTGTTAAAGCGACGCAGTGCCGAATCGCAAAACCTGGCCGGGTCCTTTAGCTGCCTAAAGGTCCGGGTCCCAAGTGGTTAAATGGACGCCCAATTTAAAATTCAGACGAACGCAATGATAGAACCAAGGAGAGAAAAATAAAAATAAATCCTGGACACACACTTTAATTTTTATTTCATTTTTTTACAATAAAAACGAGAGAGATCCCATAGGCAGGTGCAGGCGGTTGTGTAAAAATAGCGCGCTTCCCGTTATAAATCCATCTCCCAATAGCACGTAACATTTCCTGTCCCACTTTCCAGACAAATCGCCCCGTCATACTTTGTGTCCATGCCCCCCCCCAGTATGTTTGTGCCGAGCGGTGATAGATTAGCGCGGAGTGACACGCAGACATGGAGCAGCTGGTGGGAAGGGAAGGTTCTGGAAGCCAGAAGTGTATTTACAACGCCGGGCGCCGGGCGCAGGGTCAATGGTTATTAGCGCGCCAAGACTTGAGGGCATTCACGGTCCGAGGCGAGTCGATGAGATTCAATCAAAGCCACTGAAACTCCTAATCAACTGCGCCGCGTCCTGGGGGCGCAACGAAATGAAGGATGGAGGCGACCCGTCACACGTGTTCGTGGTGCGTACGGCGCGGGGCGCATTCAGTGCAATTTCCATACAGATGTTGCCGCGGCTCCTTGTGCCTTTTTTTATATCAATCGATCATCAATGCTGACGGCTATTTCTTTTTATTTAACCCCTTGCCTACTGCCCACTTTCACCTCTTTCCTGCCCAGGCCAGCATTCAGCGCTGTCACAATTTGAATGACAATTTTGCGGTCATGTGACATTTTTATTATTTTTTTGGGGGACAGATAGAGCTTTCTTTTGGTGGCATTTAATCACCACTGAGGTTTTTTAATTTTTTTGCTAAACACACTAAAAAAGAGTTGTTTTTTTTTCTTAGTTTCTGTTGTTTTTTGCTAATACGTAATTGTTCTCCTTCACTGATGTGGCTGATGAGGTTTCACTGATGGGCTGCAAACCCGGTCCGAAGCTCCGTGACCGCGGGACCCGATCGCCGCTGGAGTCCCGCGATCGGTCCCCGGAGCTGAAGAACGGGGAGAGCTGTGTGTAAACACAGCTTTCCCGTTCTTCACTGTGGCACCGTCATTGATCGTGTGTTCCCTGATATAGGGAAAGGCGATCAATGACGTCACACGTCCAGCCCCGCCCCCCTACAGTTAGAAACACATATGAGGTCACACTTAACCCCTTCAGCGCCCCCTAGTGGTTAACTCCCAAACTGCAATTGTCATTTTCACAGTAAACATTGGCCCAGATTCAGCATAGCTTGCGCTTTATTTGCGCGGGCACAGGGCAACGATTTTGCCCTGCGCCTACGAAAATATTTTGCGCTGCCCTCGATTCACGGAGCAGTAGCTTCGTGAACTGCGAGGGCGCGCCGGCAAATTTGCCCGGCGTAAGCGCGCGCAAGTTAAATGATCCCGCCGGGGGCGGGAATCATTTAAATTAGGCGCGCTCCCGCGCCGAGCGTACAGCGCATGCTCCGTCGGGAAACATTCCCGGCGTGCATTGCGGCAAATGACGTCGCAAGGACGTCATTTGCTTCAAAGTGAACGTGAATGGCGTCCAGCGCCATTCACGAATCACTTACGCAAACGCCGTGAAATTTGAATTTGAGCGGCGGCTATACTTTAGCATTGGCTGCCCCTACTATTAGTAGCCGTACGGAAACTTCGTACCTGGCTTGCGCGGGGCCCGCGCAAGCTTGTGAATCAGTGGTAGTATGCAATTTGCATACTACACGCTGATACACAATGGGAGCGCCCCCTAGCGGCCCCCGCAAGAATGCAGCCTAAAATCTGCGAGGCATAAGAGCCTTATGCCGCGCAGATTTTAGGCTGCAGCCGGTGTAACGAGGTTCCTGAATCAGGAGCACTCGTTACACCGGAGCAAGTCAGCAATTGCGCCGTGTAACCTATGGTTACACGGGCGCAATTGCTTTCTGAATCTGGGCCAATGCATTTTTATATCATTTTTTGCTGTGAAAATGACAATTGTCCCAAAAATGTGTCAAAATTGTCCGAAGTGTCCGCCATAATGTCGCGGTCATGAAAAAAAATCGCTGATCGCCGCCATTAGTAGTAAAAAAAAAATGATTAATAAAAATGCAATAAAACTATCCCCTATTTTGTAAACGCTATAAATGTTGCGCAAACCAATCGATAAACGCTTATTGCGATTTTTTTTACCAAAAATAGGTAGAAGAATACGTATTGGACTAAACTGAGGAAAACAACGTTTTTTTATATCTTTTTTGGGGGATATTTATTATAGCAAAAAGGAAAAAATATAGATTTTTTTTTCAAAATTGTCGCTCTATTTTTGTTTATAGCGCAAAAAATAAAAAACGCAGAGGTGATCAAATACCACCAAAAGAAATCTCTATTTGTGGGAAAAAATGACGCCAATTTTGTTTGGGAGCCACGTCGCACGACCGCGCAATTGTCAGTTAAAGCGACGCAGTGCCGAATCGCAAAAACTGGTCAGGTCCTTTACCTGCATTTTGGTCCGGGTCCTAAGTGGTTAAGTGAACTTTGGTGGGTTGCTACTACAGAGCGGAGTAAGGGTAAATGGGGGGAGATTTTTGACTAATGCCCCCATACACACGATCGGAAATTCCTGACAGCAAAAGTCCGATGTGAGCTTTTGAACAAAAATTCCGACCGAGGCTGAGTGAGTGAAAAACGTATATAGCGCTGCACATGCGAACTGAATCGCCTCTGGGCGCTTGTTGACCATTTCTCCCTTGAACTCAAAAGAGATGGGTTTTGATCTTTCCCCTAAAGGCCAAGTGGTTCTCCTCCAACCGAATGGAGGTTGGTAAAGTGACTTTTGCTGTCGGAATTTCCGCCAGCAAAAGATTGAGAGCTGGTTCTTCAATTTTTCCGGCGGGAAAAAATTCCTATCGGAAAATCCGTTCGTCTGTAGCAATTGTGACGTGCAAAATTCAGACGTATGCTCGGAAACAACTCCACGCATGCTCGAAAGCATTGAACTTCATTTTCTTGGCTCGTCGTAGTGTTGTGTGTCGCCGCGCTCTTGACTGTCGAAAGTTCAGAGAACTTTTGCGTGATAGTGTGTATGCAAGCCAAGCTTGAGCGGAATTTTGTCGGAAAAACCATCCAAGGTTTTTCCGACGAAAAATGTGATCGTGTGTACGGGGCATTACAGTAAATTTATAATCACATTTTCTATTTAACAAAGATAAGCTTTAATTCTGCCTTCTTCTATGACTCTTTTCTCTATCCACTTAACCCCCGGACCATATTGCTGGTCAAAGACCAGAGCACTTTTTGAGATTCGGCACTGCGTCGCTTTAACTGACAATTGCGTGGTCGTGCGACGTGGCTCCCAAAAAAAATTGGCGTCCTTTTTTTTTCCACAAATAGAGCTTTCTTTTGATGGTATTTGATCACCTCTGCGGTTTTTAGTTTTTGCGCTATCAACAAAAATAAAAATATATATTTTGTTTTTTAAATTGTCGCTCTAACTTTTTGCTATAATAAATATCCCCCAAAAATATATAAAAGTTTAGGCCAATACGTATTCTTCTACATATTTTTCGTAAAAAAAAAATCGCAATAAGCGTTTATTGATTGGTTTACGCAAAAGTTATAGCGTTTACAAAATAGGGGGTATTTTTATGGCATTTTTATTAATATTTTTTTTTTACTAGTAATGGCGGCGATCAGCGATTTTTTTTTCCGGTACTGCGACATTATGGCGGACACTTCGGACACTTTTGACACATTTTTGGGACCATTGGCATTTTTATAGCGATCAGTGCTATAAAAATGTGTTGGATTACTATAAAAATGCCACTGGCAGTGAAGGGGTTAACACTAGGGGGTGGGGAAGGGGTTAAGTATGTTCCCTGGGTGTGTTCTAACTGAAGGGGGGGTGGCCTCACTAGGGGAAATGACTGATCTTCTGTTCATACATTGTATGAACAGAAGATCAGCATTTCTCCCCCTGACAGGACCGGGAGCTGGGTGTTTACACACACAGCTCCCGATCCTCGCTCTGTAACGAGCGATCGCGTGTGCCCGGCAGCGATCGCGCTCGCCGGGGCACGCGCACGGGATTTGGGGGAGAGCCCGAGAGCCGACGTATAGCTACGGGCTCTCGCGCAGGGGAGCCGACCTGCCGCCGTAAAACGATTGCGGCTGGTCGGCAACTAGCTATTCTCTATCTGCCTTCTCCAATAGATTTGGCCAAATTTTTTGCTGAAGTCTTAAAATTTTACCAAAATTTTAAAGAAATTAAAACTCTCAATTGTAATCATTCCTGTTTGCTTTAAATCGCAAAAAGCTAAATCAACAAAGCAGCACAATTGCCAAGTGTCTAACCAGATGGTACAGGATGCGTTATACACCTCACGCCTGGACAAAGGAATTTGTCTCAAATGGAAGGCAGTGGGGAGCGTAGCCTACGAGGTCACTTACGGCAAAGCCTTGTTAAAGCCTCATTGTATACATCAGTTTCTATTAGTTATCACGAGGCAGGTGGGTTGTGACACGGCCCTCCACTCGCCGCAGAGCGACAATGCTGTTTTTACACAGATAACAGTTAAGTGGTCATTCACAGTAATATATCTCTTTGTGCACAATATTGCTTCATCTAATTTTCTTTCAATTACTGCAAATTAGATTAGTTTTTCTCAGTGCCCCGGAGTTATTCCAAGGTAATATCACACCGCTAGCATTGACCATATTGCAGCTGGAATCCCCATTCAGTTTATCACATCACAAAAAACAAGTCACGGGGCATGAGGTACAAGGAATAAGGGGCCAGATTCACATAGAACTGCGGCGGCGTAACGTATCGTAGATACGTTACACCGCCGCAAGTTTTCATCGCAAGTGCCTGATTCACAAAGCACTTGCGATGAAAACTACGTCGGCGGCCTCCGGCGCAAGGCGGGCCAATTCAAATGGGCGTGTGCCATATAAATTAGGCGCGCTCTCGCGCCGGACCTACTGCGCATGCTCCGTTTCCTAACTCCCGCCATGCTTTGCGCGCCGTGACGTAATTTTTTTGAACGGCGACGCGCGTAGCGTACTTCCGTATTCCCGGACGTGTTACGCAAACGACGTTAAATTTTAAATTTCGACGCGGGAACGACGGCCATACTTTAGACAGCAATACGATTGCTGACTAAAGTTAGGGCAGGTCAAATAACGACTAACGACTAAAATTGCGACGGGAAACTTGACTACGGACGACGTAGCGAACGCGAAAATCCGTCGGGGATCCGCCCCATGTCTTTATGGATGTTGATCAGAGTTGAGGTCAAGTCTCTGTGCAGGACGCTTGATTTCCTCCACATCAAGCTCATCAAACCATGTCTTTATGGATGATGATCAGTAGGGTTGAGGTCAAGTCTCTGTGCAGGATGCTTGAGTTCCTCCACACCAAACTCATCAAATCATATACACCTGTTATATACTGTTAGGTAGATTCACAAAGAGTTAGGCCGGCTTATCTACAGATAAGCCGACCTAACTCTGAATCTAAGCCGACCTATGTTTAAGTGTATTCTCTAACAGAGATACACTTAAACATATCTAAGATAGGACGGCTTGAGCTGTCCTATCTTAGATTGCAATGTTTTGGCTTACCGCTAGGTGGCGCTTCCATTGCGGCCGGCGTAGATTATGTAAATTAGCATTTACGACGATTCCGAACCAACGCGAGCCCGCCGCAGTCGATTAACGTGGTTTCCGTAAGCGATAGGCCGCCTAAAGTTATTCCACCTATGAGGTGGAATAACAATGTTAAGTATGACCGCCGTTCCCGCCGCGAGGTTCGAATTTTTTACGTCGTTTGCGCAAGTCGTCCGCGGATCGGGATTTACGTACACGTCAAAATCAATAGGCCCGTACGGCCTACTTGGCCGCAATGCGCACTGGGAAATGTAGTCGCCCGGCGCATGCGCAGTGTCAAAAAACGTAAAAAAACGTGAGGTCAAGCCTCATTTCCATACAACACGCCCCCCCTCCAAGTCATTTGAATTAGGCGCGCTTACGCCCGCTCGTTTTAGGCTACACCGCCGAAAATTAGCAGGTAAGTGGTTTGAGAATCACTACTAGCCTAACTAATTTACGGCGGTGTAGCCTAAAAAGACTAGGCTAGGCCGTCCTAAAGTTAGGCGCCCCTACGTGAATCTACCTATGTATGTCCCACCCAATGACTAAGCCCTGGTGGGTTTTTGTATCGGGATTTACGTACACGTCAAAATCAATAGGCCCGTACGGCCTACTTGGCCGCAATGCGCACTGGGAAATGTAGTCGCCCGGCGCATGCGCAGTGTCAAAAAACGTAAAAAACGTGAGGTCAAGCCTCATTTCCATACAACACGCCCCCCTCCAAGTCATTTGAATTAGGCACGCTTACGCCCGCTCGTTTTAGGCTACGCCGCCGAAAATTAGCAGGTAAGTGGTTTGAGAATCACTACTAGCCTAACTAATTTACGGCGGTGTAGCCTAAAAAGACTAGGCTAGGCCGCCCTAAAGTTAGGCGCCCCTACGTGAATCTACCTATGTATGTCCCACCCAATGACTAAGCCCTGGTGGGTTTTTGTATGGAATAATATATAATGCAGTACAGGCATCTCCTGCATCCTGTTGTCCATTGCAATATTCATTACAATGTACAATACATTACCCACTGTCTCCTTCCTGTACAGTACAGTGTACAATGTACAATACAGGTATCCCTTGCACCATATTATCTCACTTAACAAACAGTAATGATTGTACAAGGCAGTAAATGTATCCCCTGCACCCCACTGTTTCCATGTACAGTATCGTATACAGTTTGCAATACAGTACAGGCACCCCCTGCACCCTATCATCTCTCTGTGCAGTACTGCATACAGTGTACAATATAGTACAGGCATCCTCTGAACCCGATAGGGTCCCTATGCAGTACAGTGTACAGGCATCCCTTGCATTTCATTACCCCCCCCCCCCCCCCCCCTACAATATTTAGCACCAAATGCAACGTACAATACGGGAGCCACTGTGCTCTGTATTGTACAGTACAGTATGCAATGTACAATACAAGATAGATATCCCTTGCACCCTATTGTCTCATTTAATATATATAACGAGTGTACAGTAAAGGTATCCCTTGCACCCCAGTTCCCCCTTGCATAGTACTGTACACAGCAGTCTTTCTCAGCATTTTTACCACAGAGGAACCCTTTAAATAATTTTCAGGTCACAGGCAACCCCTGCTAAGACTACTCCATCAGTGGTCATTAGGAAACTGCCTCTTACAGTGGTGGCCCCCACAGTGGTGGTCCCCTACAGTCAGCTATAAAGATAATCGGTATCATGCCATTAGCTCTTCAAAGTGATGATGAACCTTAAAAATATCAAGGCACCATCACATGGGAAATCAATTACCACAGCTCAAGGAACCCCTAGCAACTTCTGGAGGAACCCTATGGCTTTACGGAACCATGGTTGAGAATGGTTGGTATACGGTGTACAACACAGTACAGGTGTCCTTTTTTCTAAAATGTTTCTATAATTTGTAGTGATTGGCCAGGTGCAAACTGACATACCAACATGGGTATGGGATACACGTGACTCACATCCCTCCCATATGCCAGCTCTGGTGCCTGGTGGTTGGTCCAGCACTGTCACATAAGAGATTCCTGAAGTGTGTGTTGGTGGTGATGGTGGTGATGATGTTGGTGGTGATGGTGGTGGTGGTGATTATGGTGATGGTGGTGATTATGGTGATGGTGGTGATTATGGTGATGGTGGTGATGATGTTGGTGATGGTGATGGTGTTGATGATGTCGGTGGTGAGGATGATGGGGGTGTTGGTGGAGTTGGTGGTGGTGTTGGTGATAGTGGTGATGATAGTGGTGGCGATGGTGGTGATGATGTTGGTGGTGATGATGATGATGGTGGTGGTAATGGCGATGGCGGTGATTATAGTGGTCATGGTGGTGATGGTGGTGATGATGATGGTGGTGATGGTGGTGGTGGTGATTATGGTGATGGTGGTGGTGGTGATTGTGACGATGTTGGTGATGGTGTTTATGATGTTGGTGGTGAGGATGATGGGGGTGTTGGTGGAGTTGGTGGTGATGATGTTGGTGGTGATGATGATGATGGTGGTGGTAATGGCGATGGCGGTGATTATAGCGGTCATGGTGGTGATGGTGGTGGTGGTGGTTATGATGATGGTGGTGATGGTGGTGATTGTTGTGGTGGTGGTGATGATGTTGGTGGTGATGGTGGTGATGGTGATGGCGGTGATTATGGCAGTCATGGTCAAGATGATGGTGGTGATCGTCGTCGTGGTGGTGGTGATGATGTTGGTGGTGATGATGATGATGGTGGTGGTAATGGCGATGGCGGTGATTATAGCGGTCATGGTGGTGATGGTGGTGGTTATGATGATGGTGGTGATGGTGGTGATTGTTGTGGTGGTGGTGATGATGTTGGTGGTGATGGTGGTGATGGTGATGGCGGTGATTATGGCAGTCATGGTCGTGATGATGGTGGTGATCGTCGTGGTGGTGATTGTGGTGGTGGTGATGGCGGTGATTATGGCAGTCATGGTCGTGATGATGGTGGTGATGGTGGTGGTGGTAGTTGGAATAAAATAAGACTGTGGTTTAGCCCTCCATGGGTAGGAAGTTGGCATTGAAGTGAACCTGTTGCGTTGACCAGGACTGTTCACTTTAAGTTGATAAGCTCTTCCATCAATAAATGTTGTACCCTCCAAAAATGCTGTTCTGTTCTAGTCAGAGAAAAATACAAAGCACTCCTTGTTTTATTCAGTGTAGGCAAATTAACCAATTGGGTTGCATCAATCGATGGTTTTGGATGCCCCATTGATTTAACCAGTCGGATGAAGGATCAATGCATGTATGGTCTGCTTTATAAAACGAAATATCAATGCCAAAGCAGCAATTAAAAGATTTTCAACCACGAAAAAGGAAATATTTGCTGTAATTGCTCCCCATAGGTTACAACACTTTCACTAGCAATGCTCAGATGGCAAACAAATCACAGAATCTGCATCCAGATCTCCAGAACATTTCCAATTTCCACCAATCAAAAGGCAGCAATTTAGACAATGCAGATATGAATATACAGCACCTCTCAACCGCGATGTGACCGCATACACCAGAAATCAGCTTCTGAGAAAGATACATGGGAGGTTCACTTACCTGCAGAGACAAAACAGAGAAAAAAATACATTAGGAACACTGAATGGCAATGCAAGTGAAACAATACTACAGTCATACTACGGTATATTCCTTTTAAATTCAGAGATTGTATATTCAAATATCGAAGGTTTAAATCCCTGTGAATATACTTCTCTTATTTGTTCCATTTTGATCTTTTAAATATATACCTTAGAACAGGTTTTGTTAAATTTGATTGATAACTGCAAAAAAAAAAAATCTGATAATCCTGCCAGAAATCCAGGGTTGTCCTTTGAAATGTGCCCTGCTTCCTAGCTACAGTAGATCATCTCTGTAGACTCAAATTTATCCTTACCAACAATATGGCCCTGGATCCTGGAACACTGCTAACCCCACCTGCGGTTCACATTTGATCTGCCCACCGTCTAGGTGGGTGCAACAAGATCACACTCACTTTACAGGATGGCACCTTGCCAATGGATATGAGTTTTGGTGTGGCACCTTACCAAAAAGGCAAATTAACTTTTTTTGGGGGGGTGCATACCCCATTTCATCTTGCCAATGGCTGTGAGTTGTGGAGTGGCTCCCTGCCAAAATAGTACATGTGCCTTTTTTTTGGGAGGGGGGGTGTACTGAAATGCACCTTTCTGATGTCTGTGAGTTGCAGTGTGGCACCCGGCCAGAAAGGTACATGTGCTTTTCTTTTTTCGCAGGGCGTACCCCAATGCACCTTACTTTTGGAAGTGAGTTGCAGTGCGGTACCCCAATGCATCTTGCCAACAGGTACTTTTTTGGGGGAGCGTACCACATTGTACCTTGCCAATGGAAGTGAGCTGTGGTGCGGCTCCCTGCCAAAATAGTAAATGTGCCTTTTTGGGGGGATGTACCCCAATGCACCCACCGGATGGCTATGAGTTAGTGTGCCACCCAGCCAGAGAGGTACATGCACTTTTTTTTGCAGGGCGTACCCCAATTCACCCAATCTATGGATGTGAGTTGCAGTGCAGTACCCTAAGGCATCTTGCCAGTGCCACCAGGTGCTTTTTTGGGGGGTGTACCCCAATGCATTTTGCCTATATGAGTTGCAGTGTGGCACCCAGCCAGAAAGGCACATGTGCTTTCTTTTTGCAGGGTGCACCCCAATGCACCTTACCTATGGATGTAAGTTGCAGTGCGGTACCCCAAAGCATCTTGCTAATAGGTGTTTCTTGTGGGGGGGGGGCGTACCCCAATGCACCTTGCTGATGGCTGTGAGTTGCAGTGTGGCACCCAGGCAGAAATGTAAGCGTGCCTTTTTTTGCAGGGCTTATACCCCAAAGTACCTTACCATGGATGTGAGTTGCAGTGCGGTACCCCAATGCATCTTGCCAAAAGGTGCTTTTATTGGGGGGTGGGCGTACCCCAATGCATCTTGCCAATAGATGTGAATTGCAGTGTGGCGCCCAGCCAGAAAGGTACCTTTTTTTGCAAGGCGTACCCCAATGCACCTTGCCATTGGTTGGAGGGTTGTGGTATAGTTCCCTGAAAGAAAAGTACATATGCCTTTTTTGGGGGTGTACCCCAATGCACTCTGCCAATGGATAAGAGTTGTGGAGCGGGGCCCAGTCAGAAAGATACATTGCGTCTTTTAGGGGGAGGTGTACCCCAATACAACTTGCCAATGGATGTGAGTTGCAGTGCCGCACCTTAGCACAAAAGCACACATGTGCCTTGTTTTTTTTGGGGGATAGGCAATAGGCAGCCCATTCCATGATGACTTAATGTAACCCAAGTTAACTTGTGTGTGTGCGTTATTGCACCACAACATTGAAAATGGGCCCTAAATCTTAGCACCCAGCAGCCAGTTTGGCTTAGAAATAAAATATAATTTTTCAGTATACCAATTCTGCTGTTATTTGTGGTTCACCCAGAGCTGGCGAACCCTAGTCTACGTTCAGCGCCATCGCGGCTACTTGAAAAAAGCAGTTGAGCTAAAAAAATAAAAAAAAACTTCTAAACATTCCTTTGCCATGGGCAACATCACCTTTCCCTCTTCCCTTCTTTCACCGAAAATTCCAATTACTGTCCGTGGTCTGATGTCCTCTATTCCTGATAATTATTTCCCAATGAATTCTATTAATTTATGAATGTAATTGTGGGAGCCGGGGTTAATTTCGTCCTTAATTTGCTTCCTGATTTACATTGGTCCTTGCCATGGGGGCCCGCAACGGCAGAAGGATGCTCTTGTTAAAAGTGATCACTTAATTCCAGTCCGCGGTGTAGCCTGTGGGGGTGAACGTCCATGAATGGCGAGAGCGGATGTTTCGAGTCGCTGGCGTGTAATAAATTTGTGACTCTTGGAGCTCCTAAAATATAGAATTAGATGGAAATGGATGTTCTCCTAGGACGGCACACAATGAAGGTTTTTTTTTTCCCTCTCCTCCGGCTGATGTAGCTGTGCTTTCTATTATGGAACCAGGAAAGGTCACTGACCTTCTTTAAAGACTGAACTGGCTCTTCGGAGGGCCACTTTGGGGGATGAAGGATATACAGAAGGGTGACATATGCAGAACGCACTTCCTTAAAGGAGTATTCCACTAAATATTAAAGCAGACCTTCCTTTCCACTTTTTAGGACTCATGCACCCAGGGCCGATCCTGGGGTCACAGGCGCCTGGGTGCAGAAATATTTCTGGCACCCCCACATGGGCGTTGTCATTTTACTAACTCCTCCCCTTTACATCTCATTATACATCACATCTGTAGATGGACTAGGCGCAGGAATGGGCATGGGCTGTGTATCCTATGCAATCTATCATGCCATAAAACATCTAGAGCAGGGGCAACCCAGAGCACGTGTAAAGGGATGCTGGGGATGCCGTCCCCCAGCACACTGAACACTGTGACTCACCTCGATTCTCTTTCTGTGCAGCCTGAGATAGAGATGGGAGTGGGAGGCATTCCAACTGGAGTTGGTGGAGACAGAGCGGGATCCAAGACTCCCAGTGTGAGGAATTCATTCCTGCACATCAGCACTCAGCAGCCACTGAAAACTAGAACTCTCATGTCAGGAAGAGGAGCGGCCCCTCCCCCGAGCACTGCCAGGCTCAAACATCAGTTCTGGACGGACACATACCTATGCTCAGATTACTAGTTCTGGACGGACACAAACAAGAAGAGAAGGAGGGAGGGGAGAACTGTGGCACTTCGGCACCCCCACCTCTGCAGGTGCCTGGGTGCAATGCACCCTGTGCACCCTGCCTCATTTTTTCTGCCTGAAAACTCCCCTCCGCGTTAGCCATTGTGTCCATGTACACTTAGGCTTTTTTAAGGTGTTTTCAGGCATATGCTCCTATAGGCAGAACCCCACCCCCCCCACCAGCCTGCCCCAATTTATGCACCTACTCTCAAGAACAAAATTATAAATAATTGATAGATTTAAACGTATATTTATTAGTACTTTCAATTCTCATTTTTAACAAGAAAACATGTCATAAATCAAAGACTAATCAACACAAAGGGCACAGTACAGGGGGCGAGGCAGAAAGTCACAGTACGGGCAGGGCACTGGGGTCAGGAGGGCATAGTACAGGTTCCGGGGGGACACTGCCCTGGACACTGCCATTCTGGAACAGCTTAGCAAACAGCATGACTAGCCCAGCAAATCCGGAAGAGTTGGCAAGTATGAGGTAATGCAAGATTATCATGGGGCCCCCATGCTCCCAGGGCCCCTGGGCAGTGCCCAAGCATTAAGACAGCCCTACCCCCACCAAACTCGTGTTTTTGAGAGCAGCTAGTGCCCCAAAGAGCTCAAAGAAGCTCTGTGCAGGCGTCATAACGGTGGCGCCGGAGAGGGGCGGAGCAAAACGGAGGAGTGAAGATCCTCTTTAAGAAGTGGAAAGGAAGGTGTTAAAAAGGATATAAGCCCAAAGAGTGCTCTCAGCACAGAAACATTGGCCCAGATTCAGAGAGCAATTGCGTCTGCGTAACCATAGTTACGCAGCGCAATTGCTTACTTGCCCCGGCGTATCGAATGCTCCTGATTCAGGAACCTCGATACGCCGACTGCAGCCTAAGAAATGACTGGCATAAGGCTCCTTATGCCGTCATATCTTAGGCTGCATTCTTACGCAGGCCGCTAGGTGACGTTCCCGTTGTGGTCAGCCTATAGTATGCAAATTGCATACTAACGCCGATTCACAACCCTACGCGAGCCCTGCGTACGCAGTTTACGTCGTTTGCGTACGTCGGTTTGTGCGTAAGGCTGCCCCTGCTACGTATACCCGTCGTTCCCGCGTCGCGAATTAAAAATTTAACGTCGTTTGCGTAAGTGAATCGTGAATGGCGCTGGACGCCATTCACGTTCACTTTGAAGCAAATGACGTCCTTGCGACGTCATTTGCCGCAATGCACGTCGGGAAAGTTTCCAGACGGAGCATGCGCACTACGTTCGGCGCGGGAACGCGCCTAATTTAAATCATCCACGCCCCCTACGGGATCATTTAAATTACGCGCCCTTACGCCGGGCATTTTTGAGGAGCGCCCACCCAAATTACGTGGCTACTGCTTCGTGAATGAAGCATAGCGCAAATAATTTGCGGGGGCGCAGGGCAAAAACGGGACGCTGCGCCTCCATAAGAAGTGCGCAGCGGTACCTGAATCTGCCCCACTGGCTGCCCGCTGACACATAGGCGTGGTGTGTGCAGGTTAAAGCCCACTCTTATATGTTATGCAGGCAGCAACAGGTTAAAACCTGCTTATATTTTGCCTTCCCTGGTTCCTCCCTCCCCCCTCATCATCATGCTAATCAACAGAGGGGCCTAGGAGGTGGGAGCAGAGGAGGGACTTTTTTTCATCTTTGGGGCATAGGTGGATAAAGTCAGTGCCACTGTTCTCCCGAGGGATGGTGGAGGCGGAATAATGGGGGTCCCATCAGGAAGGCAATGGGTCCCCAAAAGCAGCCCTACAGATCATAGTTGGTGGGAGGCCTTCTGAAAGCATTACGGCACCCTGCCTCATTACTGCCTCATTACTGCTCTCGAAAAGCCCTCAGCCCCGATGAAGCAGTAAGAGGAGTTATGGAAATATTAAAATGCCTTGATGGGTGGATGTCAACCTGGAGACATTGGCGTTCCTAAGCATGCTATATCTGCATACAGAGGGCCAGATCCATGAAGCGCGGCTCTTCTTTACGGCCGGCGTAGTGTATCTCAGATACACTACGCCGCCGTAACTTACAGCGTATTTCCCGTATTCTCAAAGAATTTGTGCCGTAAGTTACGGCGGCGTAGTGTAACTGTGTCGGGCGCGCAATTCAAATGGATGAGATGGGGGCATGTTTTATGGCAATACGTCTTGACCCGACGTAAATTACGTTTTTTCTGAACGGCGCATGCGCCGTCCGTGGGGGTATCCCAGTGCGCATGCTCGAAATTAACCCGCAACAAGCCAATGCTTACGACGTTTACGTCATTCTACGCAAAGCCCTATTCGCGAACGACTTACGCCAACAACGTAAAATGTTCTAAATTTGACGCGGGAACGACGTCCATACTTAACATAGGATACGCCTCATATAGCAGAGGTAACTATACGCCGAAAAAAGCCTTACGGAAACAACGTAAAAAAATGCGCCGGCCGGACGTACGTTCGTGGATCGCCGTATCTAGCTAATTTGCATACTCAATGTGGAAATCGATGGAAACGCCACCTAGCGGCCAGCGTAAATATGCACCTTAGATCCGACGGCGTACTAAGACGCACGCCAGTCGGATCTAGCCCAGCTTGAGGCGTATCTTGTTTTGTGGATACAAAACAAAGATACGCCGAAGCAAACTAGAACTTACGCGTTTTATCAATAGATACGCCAGCGTAACTGCTTCGTGGATCTGGCCCAGAGTGATGCTGATCCTCCATGATTGAAATAACTGCAATACAATGAATGAAAGAGGTGGGCCAGGGACAGTCAAGTTGGGGAACAAGATGGTGCCAAAAGTCCTCCAGCTAAAAAAATAAGGGGGGGAGGGGCACGCAGTCCCATGGAATGAAGCTGGGGAGCCCCCACAACAACTCCACTTATCATTCTGCCTGTGAACCGAGAAGTTTCCTACTGTGGTTAGGATGTTTTTAGAACTTACATCCGTCATGCAGCTTTTGTGCAAATTGTCAAATCAGAGCCATAAACAATAATTATGAGTAATTTTGGGCCTCACGCCGGCACTTCTCGGGATAGGCACTTTGTGTTTTTCCATGAATACTCCTTTGGCAATTAGGACGCAGTAATAAGCCCTCAGCGCCTTCCCCATTAGGTAGGACGGTGTGTGATGTGATGAATAGGTCACTGCGGCAATGTTTGTATAGGGGACGTGGAACGCCATGTGCGTCTCCGGTAGTTTTTTTTTTTACAAGCCGGTCTACGGCTCAGCCAAAACCAACAGCGAGCGGACGCGGCGTGAAATCCCAGTTAGAGAGGTTGGTGCTGCGTTGGATGTCAGCCCAATTCGGCTCCTGCAGCCTCCTCTACACACACCATCCATCTCCTCCCCCCGCAGCTGCTCTCAAATGGCTCCCAGCAAGCGGCAAATTCCTTAATTGTGTTATTAGCTGAATTATTAATTGATATAAAAACAACGTTTTACTGGGCATAAAAAGTCGTTGGGAAATGAGATAAAGTCTTTACGAGGACGGAGGACTCGGAGAGAATGCATTGTACTCAACACTACTACAGGCAGCCTGTCTCTGTACAGGGAGGGCATGACTTCACAGAAGGAAGGAAGGAAGGAAGGAAGGAAGGAAGGAAGGAAGGAAGGAAGGAAGGAAGGAAGGAAGGAAGGAAGGAAGGAAGGAAGGAAGGAAGGAAGGAAGGAAAAAAAAGTAAATAAGGAAGGAAGGAAGAAACAAAGGAATGAAAAGAATGAAGGACAGATAATGAGACACAATGAGGGAAGAAAAGAAGGATAGAGAGACTGAGTGTAGGAAGGAAGGGAGGAAGGAGGGATAATGAGAGAAAGAAAAGGCAAAGGAAAGGATGAGTAGATTTGAAAAAAAAGAGATGAAAGGAATGATGAGAAGGGAGGATAAACAGACAAAGAAAGAGTGTGTGTGTGGGAAGGAAGTATACAGAGGTAGGAGAAAGAGTCCATGCTCGCGAACCTCCCCCTACCCTCTACCTCCCCTTCCTTCCCCCCCTCTTTTCTCTCTCTTCTCTTCCACTATTCCCCTTCTTCTTCATTCCTCTGGACTGCTCACAGAGCAGCACCCGCAATCTCTCGCCTATTTTCTCCACTCAACTACACTTAGAAAAGGGAAAATGTGGGAGGCTGGTCCGCGGCTCCATAGTACTTAGATGCAGAGGATGCCACACGAGCACTGTTTGGGATTGACTACTGGTCTTTGTGTTGGGGGCGGAGGTGCGGGGCGGATGGCAGTTTGCCCTCTGTTACCCGCACTGCTGTTTCCCTGACTATAGGTTCTATCTAAACACGATGCACAGCGGCTTCGGCCGAACACTTCATGTAACTGCCATTTCTATGTGTGCATCTGCCTATGACAACTGTTGTGCTGTTTTTCGTTGTGGTCCGTGTGGGCCGGTCTTCTATTTTGTATAAATTAAAAAAAAAAAAAGGAAGAGGGAGGAGGGAAGGAAGGATAGATAAAGAGAGAGGAAAGGAAGGATAGATAAAGAGAGAGGAAAGGAAGAGGGAGGAGGGAAGGAAGGATAGATAAAGAGAGAGGAAAGGAAGAATAGATAAAGAGAGAGGAAAGGAAGGGGGAGGAGGGAAGGAAGGATAGATAAAGAGAGAGGAAAGGAAGGATAGATAAAGAGAGAGGAAAGGAAGAGGGAGGAGGGAAGGAAGGATAGATAAAGAGAGAGGAAAGGAAGGATAGATAAAGAGAGAGGAAAGGAAGAGGGAGGAGGGAAGGAAGGCTAGATAAAGAGAGAGAAAGAGAGATCAAGAGATGGAAGAAAGGAAAGAAGGCGAGAGAGGAAAGGCAGGAAGGAAGAATTACTAGTGGGAAGGAAGGAGTTATATGCATTGACTGTACAAATAGCCTTTCTTTTTTTTTTTTTCCATTGTGTATCCAAGTGTATTTTGTGCGTGTACTCGAGAGAGGAGCCGGACTGCAGGAGTTGGGAGTAGGCAGGCCTCCCCCAGAGGCAATCTGCCACCTTTCTCCATGCCCCGGGTGGCAATGGCGGGTGTGTGAGGGGGTCCTCCCACACAGCCCGCCCTACCTGCTCCGCTTTGAAGCCCAACGGGGCAGAGGGACTCCCTATAAGGGAGTGAGAGGATATAGCCCACTCAACCAGCCCCGTTAGTCCTTCGCCTCTCTTTTTAGAGACCGCGTGGTCAAAGTGCGTGCATGTTAACCCAATTTCGAGTGCGTGTAAGTGTGGTGGTTTTAGTGGGAGGGGGGTGGGCGTACTAAGCGCAAGGCTTACCTCGCATAGCACACCCACCTGGAGCCGGGCTGAGACCACCAAACTCAATTCACATGTAGCCGAGACCGGGATCCAAACCCCTAGCTGCAGAGGTGAATGGCTTGTCAGCGCAGTGCCAATCGCGGTGAGCCACCGCAGCTCCCTGTTCACAAATAGCCTTTCTAAGAGGGGTATTTTGTAATGTTTTTATTCAAGAATAATTCAACTTTCCAAGATGCACCGACACAAGATTCAAGTAGATAAACATGGGTAAATCTTTATCTATAACTTAAATAATCATAAAATTATATAAATATAGGCTTTGCAAGCTCTTTATAAAATCGGTGTCTGTGTATATATATAGAAAGTACACATTTTGTACTTTTATGGTTCTATTTAGGCAGAACCATGTAAATCCAATGCTCGTCTCTATCAGACAGTCTGTCCCCTGGGCCCTCATCACTATTATTATTACATGTAGATAATAATCATATTCCGCCGTACAATCATTTTCAAACAGCACATACTGAGACAGTGTGTTCCTATCTCAGTACAATCTTATCTTTCGTCTTACATTGTGGTCAAGTTTATCTTCAAAGCCACCTTAAAAAAAAAAACAGATTCGCAGGAAGTGTCACCACTAATAACAAAATTACCAGTTATGAGCTTGTAGCTGTTAGATTTAATTTGCAATGAAAGACGTGTACGGCTGCTTTGGAAAGGCGATTAAAATACAAGGAATTAGATGGCACATAACTGCTGATGATCAAACCATAAAAAAATAGATTCCTTCTGAACTGAATGCGATAATTATTCTAAGCTCCGAGCTCAGTTGGTACAAAGCTGGCATTTTGGGTACATGCGGGGGGGATTGTGTTGTAACAATGTCATAGCAGCCCAGACAGGGGTTAAGGGACCTGGAGGTGGAAGGGGCCCCATAGTGGTTGCATAGGCTACTATGACTATGGTCAGTTGCTACCAACTGAAATTCCTTACCCACACTACTGAAAGAGTCAAGACAGTTAAGCAAGTCTGGGAGAGTCGGGTGCAACTAGGTGAGTCCAGGGGACTGAGGGAATCTGTAAGTCCTGGAGGAGTGAGAGAGCCTGGAGACAGGCGTACTCCCATTAGGAGAGGTGCCAATACACCATGTTGAAGAGACTCCTTACCTGCAAGACTGAGAGAGTCAAGACACCTAACCAAGTCTGGAAGACTGGGAGAGCTGACACAACTAGGTGAGTCCAGGGGACTGAGGGAACCTGTAAGTGTCAGAGGAGTGAGAGAGCCAGAAGGCAGGTGTGGCCCTATCAGGAGAGGTGATCTACTCTGGAGACAGTACTCTATGTTGGAGAGATTCCGTTACTCACAGGACTGAGAGAGCTGGGACAACTAAGTGAGTCTGGGAGAGTTGGGTGCAACTAGGTGAGTCCAGGGGACTGAGGGAATCTGTAAGTCTTGGAGGAGTGAGATAGCCAGGAGACAGGAGAACTCCCATTAGGAGAGGTGATCTTCATGGAAGACAGTCCTCCATGTTTTAGAGATTCCTCACCCGCAGGACTGAGAGAGTCAACACAGTTAAGCAGGTCTGGGAGACTTGGA
This sequence comes from Rana temporaria, assembly GCF_905171775.1. Classification (NCBI taxonomy): domain Eukaryota; kingdom Metazoa; phylum Chordata; class Amphibia; order Anura; family Ranidae; genus Rana; species Rana temporaria. The sequence continues at coordinate 527,197,564 of NC_053490.1, read as the reverse complement.
AGCTGCGACAACTAGGTGAATTGTCAGGGAACTATCCGCAGAAGGTCTATCAATATCCAGCAAAATCGCGGATCAACAAACGCAATGCGCATGTGCGTGCACACACAAGCAAGAACGGTCAGGAAGTTACGTTCTCTAGTGCGCATGCGCGTGCGCCATAACACACGCAATACGTGAATGACGCTAGGCTTTCAGTGGCCTTTTTAAAGCCTGTTGCAGCAGTCAGTAACTGCTGCATGATCTTAAGCCTTCCTGTGTGTTCCTGAGCTCCTGTCCCTGATATCTTGGATTATTGTTATGGACCCGTCTTGCCTGACCATTCCTTATCTGTGTGTGCCCCCGGCTTGACCCTTGACTTGTTCCAGTTTATTGCTTCTGTCTGCTGATCCTGTGTATGACCCCGGCTTGATCTTTGACCTGTTCCAGTGACTCTGTTTGCTAACCTGTGTATGGCTCCTGACTCCGCTTCTGGATTTCCCCCGCTGCACAGCCTCATCTGGTACTTCGGAGGTTCCCCTGCCAAGCAGTCTACTTTGCTCGTCAGCCGACCTCCAGCAGACATCTCATCACCACCTGTCGCAGCTGGCAGCCTCTGCCTCTTTGTGTATAGCACTCCCTGTAACACCTTCAGGGGGCGCTTTGCACTTAGTCGTTAGGGCCCTCCCAGCACTTTGACCTCCGAGAAAGATACGTGACATGAATCCAAGGGCATGAGGGAATCTGTAAGTCTCAGAGGAGTGAGAGAGCCAGGAGACAGGTGTACTCCCATTAGGAGAGGTGGCAGACAGTACATGATGTTAAAGAGACTCCTTACTCACAGGACTGAGAGAGTCAAGACATCTAAGCAAGTCTGAGGGACTGGGAGAGCTGATATAACTAGGCAAGTCCAGGGGACTGAGGGAACCTGTATGTTTCAGAGGAGTGAGAGAGCCAGAAGGCAGGTTTGGCCCTATGAGGAGAGGTGATCTACCCACCTCCTTACCCACAGGACTGGAGCTTAGAGATTCCTTACCCACAGGAGCGCCATAGAATGTTAAAGCGGAGCTCCACGCTCCTGCAGAAAAAAGTTAAAAGCCAGCAGCTACAAATACTGTTTAATACTCTTAGTAATAGGACACTTACCCGTCTAGGAATCCAGCGTTGTCCTCACCCGAGCCAATTTTTCCACCACTGCCATCTCCATTAAGAAAAACCGGCAGTGAAACCTTGCAGGGTAACAGCTGGTTCCCTGCTGAGCATGTGCAAAGTGCGATACGCTCTCTGATTGGGCCGGCTGCGGAGGAGGAGGGGGGGTGAACTTCCAGCTAAGTAACGGCCGCGGACTCTACCAGAAGTGGGATTGGGCAGTGCCGTGAACAAGATCATCCAGTGCCCAGGGCAAAGCTACCAAATTGCACTCCTCCCCTTCATTATGTGCAAGCTTATGAGGAGGAGGGGGAGAGAGAGCACAGCTTGCACCTCCTCCTGGCTCTCCTCCTCTTCCTGCTGCTTCCAGCATTGGGCTGACAGAGGTAGTGATACCGCTGTTACTACTACTGTCAGCCTTATAGTAGAAGGAACTTGCGGCGCCCCATCCCTTCAATACACACTGCGCCCAGGGCAGCCATTCCTTCTGCCCACCCCTTGTCCCGGCCTTGGGAGCGGACACTTATCAATACCAGGTACGCACTCCCCCTTCCCCCTCAATAGGTGCCAAATGTGGCAGCGGAAGACCCATGGGGAGACCCATTTTGGGTGGATCTCTGCTTTAAATCACAAGAGTCACAAGTAGGAGATTACAAGCAATACACAACAACCAGCATGACTTTGGGGGTCACAGTAGTGGTAACCGAGCCTAACGGTCCCGTAGCTGGACCCGTTCACATGTTCTGCAGTGGGCTCCCTTCTTACCATGTTGCCCCCTCCCCTACAGTGACAGAATACCAGGGCTTGGAGGACACACGTGAGACCTTTGTGACCCCGGTAGATACGCCACTGGTCCTTTCAACACTGCAACACGTGTTAAGGTGTGACACAATGTGCATTCCTTGTAGAGCCATTCATTTAGAATTGAACCCCAATGCACTTGTATTGTAGCTGCCAACACACACAGGCAGCAATGCTCACAACTTAGGGCCAGATCCACAAAAGGGATACCCAGGCGTATCTACTGATACCCTGTCGTATCCCTGTTTCTATCTATGCGGCTGATTCACAGAATCAGTTACGCATACATATTCCTAAGATCCGGCAGGTGTAATACTTTTACACTGTCGGATCTTAGGATGCAGTACCTCGGCCGCCGCTGGGGGCATTACTCGTCGAAATTCCGCGTCGGGTATGCAAATTAGCACTTACGGAGATCCACAAAGCTTTTTCCCTTCCTTTTTTTTCCGTAAGTGTTAGTTTGCCGTCGCAAAATTAGGGCTGCTTTTACAAAGTGTAAACTTAGTACACCATGTAAAAGTAGACCCTTCTTTCCCGCGTCGCTGTCAAATTTTTTTTAAATTTTTTTGTTTTCCCGCCGCAACTCTTTTTTTTTCTTTTACACCCGTCACGATTCTCAAAACTCGGCGCAACGTAAATCCGCGCAAAGCACGTCGGGAAAATCGCGTCGGGAGCATGCGCAGTACGTCCGGCGTGGGAGCGTGCCTAATTTAAATGGGACTCGCCCCATTAGATTGGGCACGCCTTGCGCCGGACAGATTTAAGTTACACAGCTGCAAATTTCTAGGTAAGTGCTTTGTGGATCGGGCACTAACTTGGACAATTTGCGGCAGTGTAACTTAAATGTGAAAAGTTAAGTTATGCCCGCTATTTGTGGATCTGGCCCATAGTGTGCATGGTGGCGCTTATATTGCCTTCCCTAATTTTTTTCTTTACCCTAATAACATGTTCATGATGAACTTTTTTGGAGTAAAACCTTTCCATTTTAATTGCATACCTTATTTTATACCCTGTGATGTCATCGCTGGGTCTCTATGCAAGGAAGGCAGATTGTGGCTGGTGGGAGGGGCCAGCAGGGTGTGAAGAAATCACGGCACCCTGCCTCAGGAGCCCTCAGGTCTGAGGCAACCAGTGGGAGTATCAATGCAAATATTAAAATGCCTTCAAGGGTGGGGAGATGTATTTGCATGCAGACTGCCCCGGGAATGTCCACATGTGATGCTGAGCCTTTAGAATTGAAACCCAACTAATGAAAGGGGAAGGCCTGGGGAGGAAAGAGCTGGATGATGCTGGATGCCCTCCAGCCAGGAATGAGACAGGCTCTATCTGCCTTGCTGCATCTTCTCATGCAGATTGTGAGAAGCTCACAGTGTGCAGTGAAATCAGAGGAAGCCATTTCAGTCCAGTAGAGGAGAGGAGCCGCTACAACTGTGCAAGACTGAAGGGAAGAGCGGAGTTCAGATTTAATATCCAATGCCTCGGCGTTTAGAGAAAAAAAAAACGTATCTAACCAGACTCTCAAAACACGGACAGCTAAAACATTTGGATTTGGCACGCCGCTGTCCGCCCGGGCTCGCCGCTCCACGCGGTGCCTCAGAATTTTAAAGTGAAATGATAAAATGTGAGACAGTTGCAATTAATTTTACAATTTCCAGGACGAGAGCGGGACGCGTCCCTTCCATGTCTCTCCCGCGTTCCGCTAATCAATGAGAGGCAAAGGACTGACCCACACTGCGATCGCCGCCCGGAAAATGTCAGCAATCGCCCATCACGCCGCCACAGCCTGGCCAAAGCTAGTAATTTAGTAATAAGTGGGTGACAGTCAGCGAATTGTTAACTGCGCTCGTACCGCGCCGACAATCGCTGTCTACCATCGCGTGATGGGAATGTGCGGATTCGTAGCAGCTTATTATTCTGCAATCTAGACTGCCAAGGGTTGTCTGCAAAATCTTCCATACTTCTCACAGATCATTTTGTGAAATGGAAAATAAAAAGGAAATAAAAAAATATGCACATATTTTTTATTTGTATATTTTCTATGTATATATTTTATATTATATATTTTATATTTTATTTTATATTCGCAGTTTATATATATATATATATATATATATATATATATATATATATATATATATATATATATATATATATATATATATATATATATATATATATATATATATATATATATACACATACATCTATATAAACACATACACACATATTGTTTATTTGTATATTTTCTATATTTATATTTTATTTTATTTATTTATTTTATTTTATATTCACAAAAAAATATACACATATTTTTATGTTTATATTTTCTATGTATAGATTTTATATTGTATATTTTTTATTCTATTTTATATTTTGAAAACAAAGTATACACATATTTTTTATTTGTATATTTTCTATGTATAAATTTTATATTTTATTTTATATTGTATGGTATATTTGCAATATATATATATATATATATATATATATATATATATATATATATATATATATACACACACACACACACATTTTTTCTTTGTATATTTTCTTTGTATATATTTTAGATTTTAGATTTAGATTTGTACACAATTATTTTTTATTTGTACATTTTCAATGTATAGATATTGTATTGTATATTTTATATTTTCTTTTATATTTAGAAAAACAAGTAGAATATATATATATACACACACACACATTTTTATATTTTATATTCACAAAATTATATATATATATATATATATATATATATATATATATATATATATATATATATATATATACATATATATATATATATATATATATATATATATACATACATACATTTTTTTTTATTTGTATATTAACTATGTATAGATATTATATTGTACATTTTATATTTTATTTTTATGCATATAGTTTCTATTAAATATTTTCTATATTATTTTATATTCACAATATATATATACAGTATATACACACATATTTTGTATTTGTATATTTTCTAAGTATATATTTTATTTTATATATATATATATATATATATATATATATATATATATATATATATATATATATATATATATATATATATACAGTATATACACATACATACACATATTTTTCATTTGTATGTTTTCTATGTATAGATTTTACATTGTATATTGTATATGTTTCTTTATATTGTACGGTATTTTTGCAAAAAAAAAAAAAGTATACAAATCTTTGTATTTGTATATTTTCAATGTATATATTGAATATTTTATATTTTATTTTATATTTCCAAAAAAAGAGTATACACATATTTTTTATTTGTACATTTTCTATGTAAATATGTATATTTTATATATTTTTTAAAAAGAGTATACACATATTTTGTTTATTTGTAGGTTTTCTATGTATAGATTTTATATTGTATATTTTATATTGTATCTTATATTTTATATTCGCAAAAAAAAAAACTCATTATAAATGTTAGCAGTTCTCTTAAAATTCTTTCTCTCTCTCTCTCATATATATGTTTGTGAATAGATCAAAATCAAATGTTCTCTGGATAAATTCCTTGTGTATTGAAGGTGTGAATAGGGAAAATACTGCATTATGGCCACTACCTGTATATACTTATTTTCTATGATTATCAGCACCATCTAGTGGCCATAATACCATGTTTTCACAATTCACACATTCAATCTACAGAGAATAAAGCCTGAGTATATTCAATTTTGCCCTCCATTAAAACTGCATGTAAATTCATTGGGAGCAAATGGGGAAAAAAAATGTAATGTTCTCAGTCTATACTAGCTGCATTTCAAATAAGTGAATTGGGAAAATATTGCATTATGGCCACTAGATGGAGTTGATGAGTATACTTATTTTCTATGATTTTCAACACCACCTAGTGGTCATAATGTCATATTTTTCCACATTGCAGAGAATAAAGCCTGAGGATGTTCAATTTTGCCCTCCATTAAAAAAAGAATGTAAATTGATTGGGAGCAAATGGTGAAAAAAAAAATTGAATGTCCTCCAGCTTTATTCCCTGCAGATTGGAACACGTCAATACTGCACCATGGCCACTAGATGGAGCTGATGAGCATACTTTTTTCATATGATAATTAGCGCCATCTAGTGGCCAAAAGGACATATTTTTCCCATTCACACATTCGATTTGCATAGAAGAATTTGTTATTTGTAGATGGGGCAAAATCAAATGCTCTCTGGCTATATATATATATAAAAAACAATCAAACGCTCTCTGGCTATATTTAGAAAAACAATCAAATGATCTCTGGCTATATTCCCTACAGATCCAGGGGCAGATCCACATACATCTGCGCCGGGCGCAGCGTATGTCAGATACGCTACGCCGTTGTAACTTACTTTGCCTTTGTTTGAATCCTCAACGAATTTGCGCCGTAAGTTACGGCGGCGTAGTGTATCTCTCGCGGCGTAAGGGCGCGGAATTCAAATGCGGCGAGTAGGGGGCGTGTTTCATTTAAATGAAGCGCGTCCCCGCGCCAAACGAACTGCGCATGCGCCGTCCGTAAAAACTCCCAGGGTGCATTGCTCCAAATGACGTCGCAAGGACGTCATTGTTTTCGACGTGAACGTAAATGGCGTCCAGCCCCATTCACGGACGTCTTACGCAAACTACGTAAAATTTTCAAAATTATACGCGGGAACGACGGCCATACTTAACATTGAGTACGCCACCAGATAGCAGCTTTCACTATATGCCGGAAAAAGCAGAACAGAAACGACGTAAAAAATGCGACGGCTGCTCGTACGTTCGTGGATCGTTGGAAATAGCTAATTTGCATACTCGACGCAGAATACGACGGAAAGCCACCTAGCGACCGCAGAAAAATTGCATCTAAGATCCGACGGCATACTTAGGCGTACGCCTGTCGGATCTAACCCAGATGCCGTCGTATCTTGTTTTGTGGATACCAAAACAAAGATACGACGCACAAAATTCGAAATTACGCGGCGTATCAAGAGATACGCCGGCGTAATTTCTTTGAGGATCTGCCCCACAATGTATAAATTGGGACAATACTGTTGTATGGCCACTAGATGGAGCTGATGAGCATACTTATTTTCTATGATTTTCAGCGCCATCTAGTGGCCATAATTGCCATATTTTTTTCCCATTCAAACATTCGATCTGCAGAGAATAAAGGCTGAGAATATTAAATGTTGCTGTCCCTCGAAAACTGCATGTACATTTGTGGGAATGGGGAAAATTCTGCATTATAGCCACTAGATGGGGCTAATGAGCATACTTATCTTTTTATGATCCCCCCAGCGCCATCTAGTGGCCATAATGTCTTATTCTCTGCATTCTATCATTCTTTTGGGCCAGAACCAGAATTTAAAACCCGCCATCTCCTCAACATAGGTATGGAACAAACCACAACACCGAAGAAAAGGATTTTATAGGGTGGGTGATCTCTCAGAAAAAAAATCATAAATACATTAAAAAAATTAAAAATGAAATACAAATAATCTCCTTTATGATATAAATCTATAAAATCATGGAGGTGGGTGAGCCCCGTCTCTGCAAACAATATGAGGAATATCACAGAAAATCCCCCTCCCCCTCACCATATTCTCAGATAATGATGTTTCTATCACCTATCCTAGTTTTTAACCACACTCGATATTGATGAGTGATCCACAAGCAGGAACCCTACGCGTTTCAGCCAAAACAGGCTTCTTCAGGGGAATAATTGGGTTTGTGTTCTGTTAATTCTCATGGAATTCAAAAATCCCATGACAACCAGGGGCCAAACTTGTGGAGGAGACAGTCCTGACCATCGAGACATTAACCACTCAAGGGAACAACCTGATAATTGCCGTCAATGGGATTGAGGGTCCCGAAGGGAATAAACCCCCATTGGACAGCCAATGAAGACGATGGTTCACCTTCTAAAGTTTCCGTAATTTCTTCTCTGTGTGTCATCACCAAAACAAATGTACTGTTCATTGTGCACACTCAGATCATCACTCTTATTGGTTGGGACATGTATTACATCACTCTTATTGGTTGGGACACTCAGCTCATCACTCTTATTGGTTGGGACATGTATTACATCACTCTTATTGGTTGGGACACTCAGCTCATCACTCTTATTGGTTGGGACACTTATTACAGTAGGTGCTGCCGATTTTGTGTCAATCTCGCCTCTGCGGCGAGATTGACCACCCGTGATCCCCGTCGCGGGAGCCAGCGCCGAGCTATGTCGCTCCTCCCGCTCGCCCCCCCCCCCAATGGATTCCTATGGATGCGCGGCATCTCGTGGGGGCAGCGAGAAGCACAGCCTCCAGCGGCGATATCCAGCGCGATGTACATCACTCTTATTGGTCGGGACACTTAGCTCATCGATCTTATTGGTTGGGACACTTATTACATCACTTGTATTGGTTGGGGCACTTATTACATCACTCCTATTGGTTGGGACACTTAGCTCATTACTCTTATTGGTTGGGACACTTATTACATCACTCTTATTGGTTGGGACACAACTCATCACTCTTATTGGCTGGGACACTTATTACATCACTCTTATTGGTCGGGACACTTATTACATCACTATTATTGGTCGGGACACTTAGCTCATCACTCTTATTGGTTGGGAGTGGGACACTTATTACATCACTCTTATTGGTTGGGACACAACTCATCACTCTTATTGGCTGGGACACTTATTACATCACTCTTATTGGTTGGGACACAACTCATCACTCTTATTGGCTGGGACACTTAGCTCATCACTCTTATTGGTTGGGACACTTATTACATCACTCTTATTGGTCGGGACACTTAGCTCATCACTCTTATTGGTCGGGACACTTAGCTCATCGCTCTTATTGGTTGGGACACTTATTACATCACTTGTATTGGTTGGGACACTTATTACATCACTCCTATTGGTTGGGACACTTAGCTCATCGCTCTTATTGGCTGGGACACGTATTACATCACTCTTATTGGTCGGGACACTTAGCTCATCACTCTTATTGGTTGGGACACTTATTACATCACTCTTATTGGTTGGGACACAACTCATCACTCTTATTGGCTGGGACACTTAGCTCATCACTCTTATTGGTTGGGACACAACTCATCACTCTTATTGGCTGGGACACTTATTACATCACTCTTATTGGTTGGGACACAACTCATCACTCTTATTGGTCGGGACACTTAGGTCATCACTCTTATTGGTTGGGACACTTATTACATCACTCTTATTGGCTGGGACACTTAGCTCATCACTCTTATTGGTCGGGACACAACTCATCACTCTTATTGGTTGGGACACTTAGCTCATCACTCTTATTGGTCGGGACACAACTCATCACTCTTATTGGTTGGGACACTTAGCTCATCACTCTTATTGGTCGGGACACAACTCATCACTCTTATTGGTTGGGACACTTAGCTCATCACTCTTATTGGTCGGCTCATTTAGCACATTGCTCCTGGCCTTACTTAAAGCCGCCGGCCTGAGATAAATGATTGTTCTGAGTGCTGTGCAATATTGTAATGAAAGCTAAAAAGATTTTTTCTTTACTCATTTATTTTTGGAGGTCTAATGGCATGAAGCCATAAAACAAGCGGCACGTCTGCATTCTGCGTGGAGAGACCGGGGCTGGGAGAGATTTGTTTTACAAATTTGCACATTATGCCGAGGCTCAATGCGGTGAGGAACACTTACTCTTTCCTGTGACGGTCATAAAATAAATGCAGCTTCAATCCCTCAGCAATAAAGAACGCTAATATATGGAGCCAACGTGGTGCCTGCACTGAGGCCTGCCGGAGAGACGGATCTGGGAGGGGGAGGGGTAGGCAGGCAAAGAGTCACCCAGAATGGAGCCAAAGACTAAAAAGGAAAATTCCATTTTTTTAACCCCTGTCAACGTGAAAGAGTCTCTACAGGTCCTGTCCCTCCCCCAACCTGTGACTAGACAGTGAAGGAAGAAGCAGCAGACTGATGAGCTCATCTCTCTGCTCGCTCCTCCTATCAGCAGCATGCTTCTTGTGAACACATGAGCACTCCAGCAACTGGTTGGCTCTTTATATTGCTTCTCCCTCTCCCAGAGCTCTGCAAAAGGCTGATACCAAGTAAAAAATAAGGTACTAACACTGGGGTAGATTCAGGAAAGAATTACGCCGGCGTATCCATAGATACGCCGCGTAATTCAAAAGCTGCGCCGGCGTATCTATTTTTCTGTATTCAGAAAGCTAGATACGCCGACTGTAGCCTAAGATACGACTGGCATAAGTCTCTTACGCCGTCGTATCTTAGGGTGCATTATCCCGCTGGCCGCTAGGTGGCGCTTCCGTAGCTGTCTGGACGCAGCGTATCGTCTTTACGCTACGCCGCCATAAATTACAGGAGCAAGCGCTGTATTTACGAAGCACTTGCTACGCGTAGCGTAAAAGGGGCCGGCGTAAGCGCGCGTAATTCAAATGATCCGGTAGGGGGCGTGGATCATGTAAATTAGGCGTGTTCCCGCGCCGAACGTACTGCGCATGCGCCGTCCCTAAAATTTCCCGACGTGCATTGCGGTAATTGACGTCGCGAGGACGTCATTGGCTTCGACGTGAACGTAAATGGCGTCCAGCCCCATTCACGGACGACTTACGCAAACAACGTAAACTTTTCAAATCGCGACGCGGGAACGACGTCCATACTTAACATTGGCTGCGCCTCCTAATAGCAGGAGCAGCCTTACGCCGGAAAAGCCTTAACGCAAACAACGTAAAAAATGACCGCCGGGTGCACGTACGTTTGTGAATCAGCGTAAGTATGTAATTTGCATACTCTATTACATTGCAAATTACATACTTACGCTGATTCACAAACGTACGTGCGCCCGGCGGCCGTTTTTTACGTCGTTTGCGTTAAGGCTTTTTCGGCGTAAGGCTGCTCCTGCTATTAGGAGGCGCAGCCAATGTTAAGTATGGACGTCGTTCCCGCGTCGCGATTTGAAAAGTTTACGTTGTTTGCGTAAGTCGTCCGTGAATGGCGCTGGACGCCATTTACGCTCACGTCGAAGCCAATGACGTCCTTGCGACGTCAATTACCGCAATGCACGTCGGGGAAATTTTAGGGACGGCGCATGTGCAGTACGGTCGGCGCGGGAACACGCCTAATTTAAATGATCCACGCCCCCTACCGGATCATTTGAATTACGCGCGCTTACGCCGGCCCCTTTTACGCTACGCGTAGCATGTGCTTCGTGAATACAGCGCTTGCTCCTGTAATTTACGGCGGCGTGGCATAAAGACGATACGCTGCGTCGCTGTATCAGTGCGCGCCCCGTACCTGAATCTACCCCACTGCTTGCAAAAAAATACCCAATATTGCCAAAAGTATTTGGACACCCCTCTAAATCATTGGATTCAGGTGTCCCAATCACCTCCATAGCCACAGGGGTATAAAGCCAATCACCTAGACATGCGGGCGGCTCCTACAAAGATTGGTGAAAAATGGGTCACTCTCAGTGGATCCAAGCGTGGTACCGTGATAGGTTGCCACCTGTGCAATAAGTCCATCCGTGAAATTTCCTGGCTACTAAATATTCCATGGTCAACTGTATTATAACAAAGTGGAAGCACCTGGGAACAACGGCAACTCAGTAGACATGCGCAGAACGAAAACAAAGAAAAAAATGTTTTGTTTCGCTTCGATTTGTTATTTACAAAAATTTGTTTAACCACTTAAGGACCGCCTCCTGCACATATACGTGGGCACAGGCACGTACTGTACAGGTACATCCCCTTTAAGTGCCCAGCCGTGGGTCGCGGGTCGCGGCCCGGACCCGGTCGCGACCCGGTCCGAAGCTCCGTGACCGCGGGACCCGCGGACCAAATCACACCGGCGTCCCGAGATCGGTCACAGGAGCAGAAGAACAGGGAGAGGTGAGTGTAAACACACCTTCCCCGTTCTTCACAGTGGCAGTGTCACTGATCGTGTGTTCCCTGATATAGGGAAAGGCGATCAGTGATGTCACACGTCCAGCCACGCCCTCCCCTACAGTTAGAAACACATATGAGGTCACACTTAACCCCTACAGCGCCCCCTAGTGGTTAACTCCTAAACTGCAATTGTAATTTTCACAGTAATCAGTGCATTTTTATAGCACTGGTCGCTCTATAAATGACAATGGTCCCAAAATGGCGTCAAAAGTGTCCGATGTGTCCGCCATAATGTCGCAGTCATAAAAAAAATGATCGCCGCCATTACTAGTAAAAAAAAATAAAAAATAATAAAAATGCAATAAAACTATCCCCTATTTTGTAAACGCTATAAATTTTGCGCAAACCAATCATTAAACGCTTATTGCGATTTTTTATACCAAAAATAGGTAGAAAAATACGAATCAGCCTAAACCGAGGAAAAAAAATTTTATTTATATTTTTTTTAGGGATATTTATTATAGCAAAAAGGAAAAAATATTGCATTTTTTTCAAAAATTGTCGCTCTATTTTTGATTATAGCGCAAAAAATAAAAACCGCAGAGGTGATCAAATACCACCAAAATAAAGCTCTATTTGTGGGCAAAAAAGGACGCCAATTTTGTTTGGGAGCCACGTCGCACGACCGCGCAATTTTCAGTTAAAGCGGCTCAGTGCCTAATCGCAAAAAGGGGCCAGGTCCTTTAGCAGCATAATGGTCCGGGGCTTAAGTGGTTGATACGTTTTTGGAATTTGTTTTAATGATGTATTCATGAATACAGAGCTGCATGTATAGTCTAGATCCCGCACAGGACGCTTGCCCCCCCGCCTCCCCCGTCACCATACAGCGTGTTCATAGGTCGGCGTTCTTTCTATCATCGCGGCTCACAGTGCCGGTTAAGCTGTCAATTCTTATATATTCTTTCAAATGATTCCTAAACGACTCGCTGCCGCCGTCACCCGCCTGCATTCAGCAATCATTCCGCCACACTTATCGCGGGCAAACCCGCGTCCAGCTCCTCGCTCTGTACCTGACCTATTCAACGCGGACCCCACGCTGCTTCCCTCACACAACCGGCTCTTTACATTTAGGAAAATGACTTTCCGCAAAGCCTTTTGACCGCCTTAATGAAGCAACTTATCTCCTCACGGCTCCTTTGTGGGGCCGGGACCTGAATTACGACTCGGCGGATGATAAGCTGAAGGGAAGGTGGAGAGCTTGTGTTCCAGATCCTCCCGCCACCGAGTACAGAAGAGGAACAACCGACTGAGGACTTCCAGACTCCACATTGTCCACACATTGTCTTCTGGGCAGTGGCGGCTGGTGCTCAAAATATTTGGGGGGCGCAAACAAACTGAAAAAAAATATCATCAATTGCAGCCTCACTGCGCCCATCAAACGCAGCAACTGTGCTTATCAAACGCAACCACTGTGCCCATCAAAAGCAGCCACTGTGCCCATCAAACGCAGACACTGTGCCCATCAAACGCAGCCACTGTGCCCATCAAACGCAGCCACTGTGTCCATCAAACGCAGCCACTGTGCCCATCAAACCCAGCGGATGTGAAATAAAACGCAGCCACTGTGCCCATCAAACACAGCAACTGTGCTTATCAAACGCAGCCACTGTGCCCATCAAACGCAGCCACTGTGCCCATCAAACGCAGCCACTGTGCTTATCAAACACAGCCACTGAGCTTATCAAACACAGCCACTGTGCCATCAAACGCAGCCACTGTGCCCATCAAATGCAGCGACTGTGAAATAAAATGCAGCCACTGTGCCCATCAAACGCAACCACTGTGCCCATCAAACACAGTGACTGTGCTTATCAAACGCAGCCACTGTGCCATCAAACGCAGCCACTGTGCCCATCAAACGCAGCCACTGTGCCCATCAAATGCAGCCACTGTGCCCATCAAATGCAGCAACTGTGCCCATAAAACACAGCCACTGTGCCCATCAAATGCAGCGACTGTGCTTATCAAACACAGCCACTGTGCCCATCAAACGCAGTGACTGTGCCCATCAAACGCAGCCACTTTTCCCATCAAATGTAGCCACTGTGCCATCAAACTTAGCTACCAATTGCTGCTAGTATGCTAATCATTTGCCGCCACTGTGCCCATCAATTGCTGCCAGTATGCTCATCAATAGCCACTACTGTGCCCATCAATAGCTGCCAGTGGGCCCATCAATTGCTGACACTGTGACGATCAATTGTGCCCATAAATTGCCGCCACTGTGTCCATCAATTGCTGCCGCTGTGCCCATCAATTTCTGCCAGTGTGCTCATCAATTGCTGACACTGTGCCCATCAATTGCCGCTTCTGTGCCCATCAATTGCTGTCAGTGTGCCCATCAATTGCTGACACTGTGCCCATCAAATGCTGCCAGTGTGCATCCCTCGCCCGCCACTTACCTGTCTCGTGGGGCATCAGGTGACGGCGGAATGCGGCGAGTTGTGCCCGGTGTCCGCCACGCTCCTTGATGTCTTCTCCCGTCCTCTCTTCCCGCCCTCTGCTATGATTGGATGCCTGATAGGAGTCCAATAACACCACCTGTCATTTCAGCCAATCAGGTGACAGGTAACATACCCGAGCACCTGATTGGCTGAGAGGTGGTTCAGTGTTAGGAAAGCGAATATTCATTCGCTTTCCTAACACAACGCTGAGTAAACTGCGAGCGCCCAGCATGGCGCCTGCTGTTCACCTTTTTGGACTCCTATTAGAGCCTATGGTGACCATAGATAGATTCATGCAATGGCGATAGAGGGGCGGCAGGAGAGAGGGGGCGGCGTCTTTGCGCCCTTTATGGACACACCGCCACTGCTGCTGGAGAAGGTTATCCTACCATTGTTCTGTATTACACCTCTGAATAAAGCTTCCCTGGATGATTGGATAGTGCAGAGCTCACCATTACCGCTATGCAGGGGGCTGGGACTCTGGCAGCAATATTTCTTCAAGATCTTAAAGCGGAGGTTCACCTAAAAGTAAACCTCCACTTTTCAGAACCCTCCCCCCTCCGGTGTCACATTTGACACCTTTCAGGGGGGAGGAGGTGTAGATACCTGTATATTTGCACCACTTCCTGGTATAGACTCCCGCGGGAGTCTGGCCCCTCCGCGTCACCCATACCACCAACCCCCCGTTGTGTTCTGGGAAATACTCGGCTCCCAGAACACAACGGGGACCAGTGGGAACGGCGCAGCGAGACTCGCGCATGCGCAGTAGGGAACCGGGCAGTGAAGCTGCAGCGCCTTACTTCCCGATTCCCTCACCGAGGATGGCGGCGTGGGAAGCCGAGAGCCTGCCGACGTCGCGGGCGACCTGGACAGGTAAGTGTCCATTTTTTTTTAAAGTCAGCAGCTGCTGTATTTGTAGCTGCTGGCTTTTAAAGAAAAATTCAGGTGAACCTCCGCTTTAAGGCCTCCGGCACACAGGAGAAAACAGTTTGGGGACGGCCCCTTCCTGTTCCAACATGGCGGCGCACCAGTGCACAAAGCAAGGTCCATAAAGACATGGATGAGCAACTTTGGGGTGGAGGAACTTGACTGGTCCTGACCTCAACCAGATAACCACTGACCACGGCTTATACTCAAGTCAGGGTACCTTGGGCGTCCAATCTTTAAAGCGGATGTGCCACGGGAAAAATATATTAAAAGCCAGCAGCTACAAATACTGCAGCTGCTGACTTTTAATATAAGGACACTTACCTGTCCTGGAGTCCAGCGGTGATCGCAGCAGATGACGAGCCGATCGCTCGTCACCCTGCTGCTCCCCCCTCCATCCTCGGTGAGGGAACCAGGAAGTGAAGCGCTCCGGCTTCACTGCCCGGTTCCCTACGGCGCATGCGCGAGTCGCGCTGCGCCCGCCGATTGGCTCCCGCTGTGTGCTGGGAGCCGAGTGTTCCCAGCATACAACGGGGGGACGGACGGGAAGGAAGGAAAAAACCCGTCCTTTGCCCGTATCGTAGGGCCGGAAGTGGGTTCAGACACCTGTCTGTAGACAGGTATCTGCACCCCCCTCCCCCCTGAAAGGTGTCAAATGTGACACCGGAGGGGGGGAGGGTTCCGATCAGCGGGACTCCACTTTAGAGTGGAGATCCGCTTTAAAACTCGCGGCTTCCTCCTGGTCCCGTTCCGTGATAGGCGTTTGACACTGTGTTCAGTGTTCCGCCTATCACGGACGTTCTTTCATTCTCGGACTCAGTTTCCCAGCAGACACTGTGTTCAGTGTTCCGCCAATCACAGACCTTCTCTTGTCTGAGGATGAAAGAACCTTTGTGATTGGCGGAACAGTGTCAAACGCCTATCACGGAACGGGACGGGACCAGGAGGAAGCCGCGAGTTTTAAAAAATGGACGTGCAGCCTGTCAAGAATTTCAGGTACCAGGGCCGATCCTAGGGTCACAGGCGCCTGGGTGCAGAAATATTTATGGCGCCCCCACATGGGCGTCGTCATTGTACTAACTCCTCCCCTTTACAAATGTTTCTATGGCAATGACTCAACCACAGAGATGCTCCCCCCACAACGTCTTCATTACCCTGGGATCCTTACATGATCTCTTAACAATAAACAAAATACAGGAAGAGAGGCAGAGTACTTTATTGGGACCCGGAGGGGGGCTCGCTGTTGGACACAGAGAGGGCTTCTGTTAGAGAGTCTGTTAGATGTTCGGCGCCCCCACCTCTGCAGGGGCCTGGGTGCAGTGCACCCTGCCTAGGATCGGCCCTGCATGACTCTGCTTCTTTTTCTGTATTTTGTTTATTGTTAAGAGATCATGTAAGGATCCCAGGGTAATGAAGACTTTGTGGGGGAGCATCTCTGTGGTTGAGTCATTGCCATAGAAACATTTGTAAAGGGGAGGAGTTAGTAAAATGACCACGCCCATGTGGGGGCGCCATAAATATTTCTGCACCCAGGTGCCTGTGACCCTAGGATCGGCCCTGAGCAGAGTACTTTATTGGGACCTGGAGGGGGGCCTCTGTGATGGACACAGAGAGGGCTTCTGTTAGAGTCTGTTAGATGTTCGGCGCCCCCACCTCTGCAGGCGCCTGGGTGCAATGCACCCTGCCTAGGATCGGCCCTGTCAGGTACGCTACAATGGGCAAAGTGAGGTTGTAATGGGCACAGTGAGGATGGACACACTGAAGTAATGGGCACAGTGAGGCAATAGGCACCGTGAGGTAATGGGCACAGTGAGGTAATGGGCACAGTGAGGTAATGGGCACAGTGAGATAATGGGCACAGTGAGATAATGGGCACCGTGAGGTAATGGGCACCGTGAGGTAATGGGCACAGTGAGGATGGGCACAGTGAGGTAATGGGCACAGTGAGGTTGTAATGGGCAAAGTGAGGATGGGCACAGTGAGGATGGGCACAGTGAAGTAATGGGCACAGTGAGGTAATGGGCACAGTGAGGATAGGCACAGTGAGATCATGGGCAGAGTGAGATAATGGGCACAGTAAGGATGGGCACAGTGAGGTAATGGGCACAGTGAGGTTGTAATGGGCACAGTGAGGTTGTAATGGGCACAGTGAGGCGCGATGGGCATTGTTGACCCTCTTTTCCGCTTACAGTAGCTGCTGCATTTCCTACCCTAGGCTTATACTAGTTTTCCCATTTTTTTGTGGTAAAATTAGGTGCCTCGGCTTATATTCGTGTCGGCTTATCCTCGAGTATACACGGTATATATTTAGTGTTAATAAGACTGTCCTTCCACTTTAACGATCCCTCAGTAGAAGTCCCGTCTGTCCCGCAGGCCTTGGATATTAGTACGGACGCCCCCGGGATATTAGTACGGACGCCCCCGGGATAATAGTAAGGACGCCCCCGGGATATTAGAACGGACGCCCCCGGGATATTAGTACGGATGCCCCCGGGATATTAGAACGGACGCCCCCAGGATATTAGAACGGACGCCCCCGGGATAATAGTAAGGACGCCCCCGGGATATTAGAACGGACGCCCCCGGGATAATAGTAAGGACGCCCCCGGGATATTAGAACGGACGCCCCCGGGATATTAGTACGGATGCCCCCGGGATATTAGTACGGACGCCCCCAGGATATTAGAACGGACGCCCCCGGGATAATAGTATGGACTCCCCCGGGATATTAGTACGGACGCCCCCGGGATAATAGTAAGGACGCCCCCGGGATATTAGTACGGACGCCCCCGGGATATTAGTACGGATGCCCCCGGGATATTAGTACGGACGCCCCCAGGATATTAGAACGGACTCCCCCGGGATATTAGTACGGACGCCCCCGGGATATTAGAACGGACGCCCCCGGGATAATAGTACGGATGCCCCCGGGATAATAGTATGGACGCCCCCGGGATATTAGTACGGACTCCCCCGGGATATTAGTACGGACGCCCCCGGGATATTAGTACGGACGCCCCCGGGATATTAGTATGGACTCCCCCGGGATATTAGAATGGATGCCCCCGGGATATTAATCCGGACGCCCTCCGGGATATTAGTAAGGACGCCCCCGGGATATTGGTACAGACGCCCCCGGGATATTAGTACGGACGCCCCCGGGATAATAGTACGGACGCCCCCGGGATAATAGTAAGGACGCCCCCGGGATATTAGTACGGACGCCCCCGGGATATTGGTACAGACGCCCCCGGGATATTAGTACGGACGCCCCCGGGATAATAGTATGGACTCCCCCGGGATATTAGTACGGATGCCCCCGGGATATTAGTACGGACTCCCCCGGGATAATAGTAAGGACTCCCCCGGGATATTAGTACGGATGCCCCCGGGATATTAGTACGGACGCCCCCGGGATAATAGTAAGGACTCCCCCGGGATATTAGTACGGATGCCCCCGGGATAATAGTATGGACTCCCCCGGGATATTAGTACGGATGCCCCCGGGATATTAGTACGGACGCCCCCGGGATATTAGTACGAACGCCCCCGGGATATTAGTGCGGACGCCCCCGGGATATTAGTATGGACGCCCCCGGGATATTAGTACGGACGCCCCCGGGATATTAGTACGGACGCACCCGGGATATTAGTACGGACGCCCCCGGGATAATAGTAAGGACGCCCCCTGGATATTAGTGCGGACGCCCCGGGTATTTAAGTACGGACGCCCCCGGGATAATAGTAAGGACGCCCCCGGGATAATAGTACGGACGCCCCCAGGATATTAGTACGGACGCCCCCGGGATATTAGTACGGACGCCCGCTGTTTAAACATATTTGATTTCTCTGAGTCTATTGAGCATCCCAGATGTCTCCACAGCTTGTTACCACCACTCCTTGTCTCCCCCACCGCCGCCACTCCCGCAATAAGACAATTATATTTTATCTCATTAACCTTCATGCGTTTTGACTGTAACAGAGATGCGTCGTTCCCACCCGGCTAATCAGAGAGCTCCAGACAGCCGCATTTGACAACGGAAAACGTAGACGGCGCGGATTACTTTTTATTAACATTTGGTCCTGACAGCGCCGGGGAAAAAAACCTGCGAATAGAAGACACTGTAATTCCCTGCAAATTAAAAAATCGGATGGATCGCATTGATTTACATTTTAAGGACGAAACAATGTATAATTTACCGCTTCAGAGGCATCCTCTGTGAAGGGCTTGATGGAAGGCACTTAATTGTATTTTGTGGAACGGCGGCGGGGATCGGGGGAAAGGTTAGAAAAGCGGAATTTCACAAAATGAAAATCATCTATACATTTAGCAATTGTGCTCTTTTTTTTTTTTTTTAAAGCTCACGTCTCGTCCTGGAGAAACTCTGCTGTGATTGGGTGTCACTGGGACAGGAAGTGAGGGGAAATATATCTACGGGGGCAGAGACAGCTATACACTATACTCTATCCAACTATAAATAAAGACTTTGGGCTGAAGATGGACTAATTAACTAATTAGGTATAACCGTGAGTAGGAACCACCATCATAGGCCCCATTTACACCGCGTGTAAAGGCAGGCGTCCCAATACTTTTGGTATATACTGTATGTATATATTTCTATGTATTTCTATATATTGATTTATATATATATATATATATATATATATATATATATATATATATATATATATATATATATATATATATATATATATATGTATATATAAAACACATATATATATATATATATATATATATATATATATATATATATATATATATATATATATATATACACACACACATACAGTATATACTACTTTGCCAAAAGTTTTGGGATAGCAATACTTTTCAATATGTAAATATATATGTATTTATATATATATATTGATTTAATTATTTTATATATATATATATATATATATATATATACATACATATATACACACACATACAGTATATACTACCTTACCAACAGTATTGGGACAGTAATACTTTTCAATACGTAAATATATATATATATATATATATATATATATATATATATATTTCATTATTTTTTATATATATATATTTATATATATTCTGATTTAATTGTATATATATATATATATATATATATATATATATTGATATATATATATATATATATATATATATATATATATATATTGATATTGATATTGATATATTTATTTATTGATTTATATTTTTATTTATATATATATATATATATATATATATATATATATATATATATATATATATATATATATATATATATATCATATATTATTAGTTGTACGCTGCAACTCGTTGTATGGATTATATATCTGTACATAGTGGGCCGGATTCAGATACATTGGTGTATCTATCCGCGGGGCGTAACGTATCTAACGTTACGCCGCCGTAAATTAGGGCGCAAGTTCCGTATTCAGAAAGAACTTGCGCCCTATGTTACGGCGGCGTAACGTATGTGGTCCGGCGTAAGCCCGCCTAATTCAAATGTGGATGATGTGGGCGTGTTTTATTCAAATTTAGTGTGACCCCACGTATTTGACGTTTTTTTACGAACGGCGCATGCGCCGTGTGTGAAAGAATCCCAGTGCGCATGCTCGAAATTACGCCGCAACTCGTCAATGCTTTAGACGTGAACGTAACTTACGTACAGCCCTATTCACGAACGACTTACGCAAACAACGTAATATTTTCAAAATTCGGCGCGGGAACGACGTCCATACTTAACATAGGATACGCCTCATATAGCAGGGGTAACTATACGCCGGAAAAAGCCGAACGCAAACGACGTAAAAAAATGCGCCGGGCGGACGTACGTTTCTGAATCGGCGTAACTACCTAATTTGCATATTCCTCGCGGAAATATACGGAAGCGCCACCTAGCGGCCAGCGTAAATATGCAGCCTAAGATACGACGGTGTAAGACACTTACACCGGTCGGATCTTAGGGAAATCTATGCGTAACTGATTCTATGAATCAGTCGCATAGATACGACCGTGCGCACTCAGAGTTACCACGGCGTATCCGGAGATACGCCGTCGTATCTCTTTCTGAATCCGGCCCCATGTGTATATATATATTTACACACGCAATCAATATTTACAGTAAATGGTTATTATAACGATGATCTCATACTTTATACTGAGACTGACAGACGAGGTATTTCACGGAGGCTCTTTACTGTTATCAGCTCTCATTCTTCTCCGGCGTACACTCGGCACTCGGCTCTTTCCACTTGGCTGAGTTGATGGATTTGTTTAAGGAGTGATGGCCAGGCACAGGATTTTTAATGTATTTTGTTACAATGAGCTCTATCACTACCAGAGCAATCAGCTAAGCATGGCGCTGTGTAAAAATGTGGAATGAACAACCGATGGAATGTATCTCTCACATATACTGTATCGGATTTGGATAGCCACTTCTGACCTTACAAGATGGAGTTCTTTACTCTTTTTACGTTTTCTCTATCTTCTAGGAATTTAAACAGCTTGGGCCATATTCTGGTAGAAAGTAGGTGGGCGGCGCGTAAGCCAATTACACTCCGCAGCCCCAACCTACAGGAGCAAGTGCTGTATTCCCCAAACACTTGCTCCGTAGTTTGGGGCGGCGGAGTGTATTTGGCCCGGCGTATCCCCGCGTATATCCAAGGGGGCGCCTTCTATTTAAATTAAGCGCGCCCCCGATTCAATCGAACTGCGCATGCGCCGGGCTTAAAATAGCCCAGTGCGCATGCTCCAGTTCTCGGCGTAAAACGTCAATGAGGCCGACGTGTGCGTCATTGACGTAAAGTCGTATTCGCGGACGACTTAGTCAAAAAGACGTACCCGACGGGAAAACACGTCGCGGACTAGACGCCATACTTAACATGGCCTACGTGGGACTGGCGTAAGGTTACCGCTCATATAGCAGGGGTAACCTTACGCCTACGCAAACGACGTTAGCGACGGTTACGCGACGCGATTTCGTTCGTGAATCGGCGTATCAGGCTCATTTGCATAAACAAATGAGACCTGAACGTAAACGCCACCTAGCGGCTGGCGGAGTAATTACATTTAAGATCCGACAGTGTAAGTGACTTACACATGTCGGATCTTAAGCGTATCTATGCGAAAATGATTCTAAGAATCACTCGCATAGATACGCGGGTCAAAAAAGAGAGATACGATGGAGTATCCTGAGATACTCCATCGTAACTATACTCAGAATATGGCCCCTTGTCCTTTTATAAAAAAAGGGGGAATTATTTGTTAAGAGGGTCCTATCCGCACCCGAGCCTGGGCCCAACATCACCCCCATCCCAGACTGGGGAGCTCCCTCAAAGGCCCTGACAGCCTAACACTCCATCTCCATTCTTCCACCCGATCAACTCCTCTCCAGTTGGCTGGCTGACTCTGGGTATTTAAGGAGGCCTGCCCCCTGCCGATCAAAGTTGGGGACTGGTTCAGGGCTCCTCAGAACACCCCAGGAGGCTACACCCTCCCTTCAGACTCTCTTTCTAGAAAACACTAGAAGATTCTAGAAAGAAGTAGGAGGTCCTAGTGATGCCACCTGTGAGTCACCCAGCTCTACTCTGAGCCACTCCCAACCCAGATCGTAAAACACACCCAGGCTTGTCCACCAGCCAAGCCTGGAAATGTACCTGTCCTGAGAGAAAAAAAAAACATGTTACTCTCCTAGCACACTAGAGGGTGCTACACATAAAATATTGCATCGATCACCATTTTATTCTCTAGGGCGGGGATATGCAATTAGCGGACCTCCAGATGTTGCAGAACTACAAATCCCATGAGGCATAGCAAGACTCTGACAGCCACAAGCATAACACTCAGAGGCAGAAGCATGATGGGACTTGTAGTTTTGCAACAGCTGGAGGTCCGCTAATTGCATATCCCTGCTAGGGTCTCTGCTAATATATATATATATATATATATATATATATATATATATATATATATATATATATAGGCAGATTCACATACAATTGCATGGGCGCGGCGTATGTGAGATACGCTACGCCGCTGTAACTTACTTTTGAAAGCTTTGAATCCTGAAAGAATTTGCGCCGTAAGTTACGGCGGCGTAGTGTATCTCTCGCGGCGTAACGGCGCCTAATTCAAATCGGCAAGTAGGGGGCGTGTTTCATTTAAATGAAGCGCGTCCCGCGCCGAACGAACTGCGCATGCGCCGTCCCTAAATTTCCCACCGTGCATTGCGCTAAATGACATCACAAGGACTTCATTGTTTTGAGGTGGACGTAAATTACGTCCAGCCCCATTCACGGACGACTTACGCAAACAAAAAAATATATTTTCAAATTCGACGCGGGAATGACGGCCATACTTAACATTGCGTACGCCACCAAAAAGGCAGCTTTAACTATACGCCGAAAAAATCCGAACGGAAACGACGTAAAAGATTGCGACGGCCGCTCGTACGTTCGTGGATCGTCGGAAATAGCTAAATTGTATACTCGACGCGGAATACGACGGGAATGCCACCCAGCGGACGCCGAAGAATTGCATCTAAGATCCGAAGGCGTACGAAGACGTAAGCCTGTCGGATCTAACCCAGATGCCGTCGTATCTTGTTTTGAGGATTCAAACCAAAGATACGACGCGGGAAATTTGAAAGTACGCCGGAGTATCAGTAGATAGGCCAGCGTACTTCCTTTGTGGATCTGGCCCATAATGTTTGGGGGTTCTAAGTAATCCACGTCCTGTCAGGTGAGAGGAGACCAATGGTGTATTCCCAGTACAGAAGAACACTGATTGGTCTCCTCCCCTTGTGAGTCCCCTCCCCCTATAGTTAGAATCACTCCCTAGGACACACTTAACCCCTTCAGCGCCCCCTACTGGTTAAACCCTTCACTGCCAGTGTCATTTTTACAGTAATACAGAAACACATATGAGGTCACACTTAACCCCTACAGCGCCCCCTAGTGGTTAAGTCCTACACTGCAATTGTCATTTTCGCAGTAATTAGTGCATTTTTATAGCACTGATCGCTGTATAAATGAAAATGGTCCCAAAATAGCGTCAAAAGTGTCCGATGTGTCCGCCACAATGTCATAGCCATGGTAAAAAGTGCAGATCGCCGCCATTACTAATATATATATTTTTTTTAATAAAAATGCCATAAAACTATCCCCTATTTGGGTGCACTATAACTTTTGCGCAAACCAATCAATATACACTAAGGCCGCGTACACACGGTTGGTCAAAACCGATGGAAACGGACTGAAGGACTGTTTTTATTGGTCCAAACCGATGGTGTGTGGGCCCCATCGGTCAGTTATCCCTCGGTCAAAAATTTTAGGACTTGCTTTAAAATTGAACCGATGGACGCCTAACCGATGGGTCAAAACCGACGGTTAGTATGCAAAAGCATCGGTTAAAAGCCCGCGCATGCTCAGAATCAAGTCGACGCATGCTTGGAAGCGTTGAACTTCATTTTTCTCAGCATGTCGTTGTATTTTACGTCACCGCGTTGGACTCGATCGTTTTTTTTACCTGATGGTGTGTAGGCACGACGGACCATCAGTCAGCTTCATCGGTGAACCGACGAGAACGGTCCTTCGGAAAAAAAACATAAAGAATTTCCTTTTTTTTTATAAAAATCGGATTGCAATTAAACCACTTCAGCCCCGGAAGAATTTACCCTTTTTGCGATCGGACCGTTCTCATCGGATGGACTGATCGTGTGTACGCGGCCTAAGATCCCTTTCACACTGAAGCGTTTTTACAGCGTTTTAGCGTTAAAAATAGCGCTCATAAAACGCTCATAAAACACAATCTCAATGGACCCTTTCACACTGAGTCCTGCAAGCAGCATCTTTGGAGCAGCTTTTGGGCGCTGAAAAAAACGCTCCAAAAACGCCCCTCTCCATTGAAATGAATTGAAAGCGCTGTAAAAACGCCTTGCCCTTTCACACTGAGGCACTGCAAAAACGCCTTAAAACGTTAGGGTCTTAGCGGTGCTTTACCAGCACATTGGGATTGCAGATGAGGCTTCGCTCGAATAACGCTTGAAAAACGCTTGAAAAACGCCCCAGTGTGAAAAGGGCCTTATTGCGATTTTTTACCAAAAATATGTAGAAGAATACGTATCGTCCTAAACTGAGAAAAAACATTTTTTTTATAGATTTTTTGGGGATATTTATTATAGTAAAAAGTTAAAAATATTGGGGCAGATTCATGTACCTCGGCGCATATCTCCGCCGGGCGCAGCGTATCTAAGATACACTACGCCGCCGTAACTTTTTTTTTTTTCAAATCCTCAAAGAATTTGCGCTGTAAGTTACGTAGTTACATAGTGTATCTTTGGCGGCGTAAGGGCGCGGAATTCAAATGGATCTGATGGGGGCGTGTTTTATGTAAATACGTTGTGACTCAACATAAACAACGTTTTTTTTAATGGCGCATGCGCCGTCCGTGGGGGTATCCCAGTGCGCATGCTCAAAATCAAACCGGAACAAGCCAATGCTTACGACGGTGATATCATTCCACGCAAATCCCTAAATCGCGAACGACTTACGCAAACGACGTAAAAAATGCAAAATTCGACGCGGGAACGGCGGCCATACTTAACATTGAGTACGCCTCATAATAGCAGGGATAACTATACGCCGGAAAAAGCCGAACGCAAACGACGTAAAAAAATGCGCCGGCCGGACGCATGTTCGTGGATCGCCGTAACTAGCTAATTTGCATACTCGACGCGGGATTCGACGGAAACGCCACCTAGCGGCCGCCGAAAAAATGCACCTAAGATACGACGGCATACTAAGACGTACGCCTGTCGGATCGATCCGAGATGCAGTCGTATCTTGTTTTGTAGATACAAAACAAAGATACGACGCGCAAAATTTGAAATTACGCGGCGTATCAAGAGATACGCCGGCGTAATTCTTTTGTGGATCTGCCCCATTGCATTTTTTTCAAAATTGTCGCTCTTTCTTTGTTTATAGCGCAAAATATAAAAACCGCAGAGGTGATCAAATACCACCAAAAGAAAAGCTCTATTTGTGGGAAAAAAATTACATCAATTTTGTTTGGGAGCTACGTCGCACGACCGCGCAATTGTCAGTTAAAGCGACGCAGCGCCGAATCGCAAAAAAGTGCTCTGGTCAGGAAGGGGGTAAATTCTTCCGGGGCTGAAGTGGTTTCATTGCAATCAGATTTTTATTAAATTTTTTCATTCTTTATGTTTTTTGTTTTTGTTTAACCCTCTGCAAAATAAACCGCTCTCCCAGATCTTCGCTCCAGCTGATTGATCGCCGCCCGTAGTTGAGATGGAATATCCGTCAATCCGCGGCGCGCCTTCTACTGTCCGGAGACTCGTAAAACCCAATCAAGGGAGCGTAAGATTCCGCCGCAGTAACATATCCAAGTAGCAGCTGTCAGGACAAAGAGTCTGGATAAGTGTTAGCGAGCATGGGGAGCAGCAGGGATATTAATATAAGGCAGCGGAAACAAGATATGACAGACTTGTCAAGAGCGACGGAGAGAGAGGGAAGCGGCTGCAGCTGCACAGCCCCCGTGGTTGGGATTTAGAATCCTGGCTGGTGAATAGCACTTTGTCAAACAGACACCGCTAAACCTGTGTGAGCCTATGTGATGATGATGGAAGCACTGGACTCCCTGCGCTCTTTTACAACCGCCGCGGTATTTATACAGCAAGCTGCGAAATAAGGACATTTTCCATGTATGCCAACTGAGGGATCAGCGCTGGGGAGGGGGCAGAGGTATTAAATCCCCTGCGTGGAATATTGCTGATTAAAGAGAATGGGCTAGATTAACGTTGCCCGCCGTAAGTTTGTGCGGGCGTAGCGTAGCGTATGTTATTTACGCTATGCCGCCGCAACTTAGACGGGCAAGTGCAGTATTCACAAAGCACTTGCTCCGTAAGTTGCGGCGGCGTATCGTAAATCAGCCGGCGTAAGCGCGCCGAATTCAAATTTGCAAGAGGTGGGCGTGTTTTATGCAAATAAAACATGACCCCACGTAAATGACGTTTCTCACGAACGGCGCATGCGCCGGCCGTGAAAGAATCCCAGTGCGCATGCTCGAAATTCCACCGCAAATCGTCAATGCTTTAGACGTGAACGTAATTTACGCAAAGCCCTATTCGCGAACGACTTACGCAAACAACGTAAACTACTCAAAATTCGACGCTGTCCCGACGTCCATACTTAACATTGGTTGCTCCTCATATAGCAGGATAAGCCTAACGTAAACGACGTAAAAAAAATGTGCCGGGCGCACGTACTTTTCTGAATCGGCGTATCTAGCTCATTTGCATATTCTAGGCCAAAATCGACGGAAGCGCCACCAAGCGGCCAGCGTAAATATGCACCCTAAGATACGACGGCGCAAGAGACTTACGCCAGTCGGATCATAGGCAAATTTCGGCGTATCTTGCTTTCTGAATACAGAAAGAAGATACGCTGGCGCAGATTTGAATTTACGCGGCGTATCAATAGATACGCCGCGAAAATTCTCTCTGAATCTAGCCCAATGTATGTTTTGCTTAGGTGTTATTTATTATTCATGATCAGTTCGAAAAATTGCAACTGATGTTTATTTTTATTTATTTTTTCCTTATTAATTCAATAAATAGCAATAAAGTTGAACTCTGGACACAAAATCTTTTAATTAACCACTTCAGCCCCGGAAGAATTTACCCCCATTCCTGACCAGAGCACTTTTTGCGATTCGGCACTGCGGCGCTTTAACTGACAATTGCGCGGTCGTGCGACGTTGTAGCCAAAACAAAATTGACGTCCTTTTTTCCCCACAAATAGAGCTTTCTTTTGGTGGTATTTGATCACCTCTGCGGTTTTTATTTTTTGCGCTATAAACAAAAACATTTTTTGAAAAAAGCAATATTTTTTTGCTATAATAAATACCCCTCAAAAAAAAAATGTTGTCAGTTTAGGAGGATACATATTCTTCTATATATGTTTGGTTGAAAAAAAATGCAATAAACGTATATTGATTGGTTTGCGCAAAAGCTATAGCGTCTACAAAATAGGGGGTAGTTTTATGGCATTTTTATTATTATTATTTTTTTACTAGTGATGGCGGAGATCTGTGACTTTTATCATGACTGCGACATTATGGCGGACACATCGGACACTTTTGACACTATTTTGGGACCATTGTCATTTATACAGCGATCAGTGCTATAAAAATGTACTGATACTGTGTAAATGACACTGACAGGGAAGGGGTGAAAAGATAGAAGAAAATATTTACAAAAATGAGAGGGGTGTACTCACTTTTGTGAGATACTGTATATTTTAGCAGAGACCCTAGAGAATAAAATGCCAATCAATGTAATATTTTATGTGTAGCACCCTCTAGTGTGCGAGGAGAGTAAAGTGTTTTTTTTTTGTTGTTTTTTTCAGGACAGGAACATTTCCAGGCTTGGCTGGTGGCCAAGCCTGGGTGTGTTTTATGATCTGGGTTGGGAGTGGCTCAGAGTAGTGCTGGGTGACTCGCAGGTGGCATCACTAGGACCTCCTTCTTTCTAGAATCTTCTAGTGTTTTCTAGAAGGAGAGGCTGGAGGGGGGGACTTGTGTGAGATACTGTAGATATAATAGATGTTGTGTTGAGCAATGGTGTAAAAAGGAAGGGAGATTTTTGGGTGCATGCACTTCTGGAAGAAAAAAAGTGTGGCATCAGGATTTAGGTGAAAGGGGGGGGGGGGTTCAGTAGGGGCTGGGGCTGTAGGGTGGAGTGTTGGGTTACCTTAGGCTCCTAATTATCCAATTCTGGGAGCGAACATGAAGACAATGTGACTCCAATTAATTTACATTCCTAAAGCTGATCAAAACTGAGCTCTGGACACAAAAACTTTCAATTAAATATACAATTCTTAACCCTTTGATGTAGGAGCTTCCCAGCCCTTTAAGGTGTTTTAGAGAGAGGAATCCCCATGACTAAGCCCCGGGGGGGGGCGAAATGCGTTGGTCACGTAGCCTGGCGGGAGTTCAGGCTGAGGTTGTCTCTTCCACCATTACACTACACGCATGGATGTGCGGCACCGGGGATTCCTTCCTTCCTCTCTCTAGTGGTAACAGGAGCTGGGACGTGCTCCACTCCCTCACCAGCATTGGCTGTCACGCTGGTCACATGATCGGATGGTCATGTTGGTCATGATGATGATGGAAGCACTGGACTCCCTGCGCTCTTTTACAACCACCGCCGTATTTGTACAACAAGCTGTGAAATAAGGAAATTTCCATGTACACCAACTGAGGGATCGGCGCTAGCGGGGAGCAGAGGTATTGAATCCCCTGCGTGGATTATTGCTGATTAGTATGTTTTGCTGATATCTATTATTTAGGTGTTATTTATTATTGATGATCAGTTCTAAAAATTGCAAATACTGCTTTTTTTCCCCTTACTAATTTTATAAATAACAATCAATAAAAATTCAACTCTGGACGCAGAAGCTTTCAATTAAATGTATAACCCTTTGGCGCCGGAGCTCCTTTTAAGGGCGCTCTCGGCACAGCTGTTTTTGCAATATTGCACGCATGTGTCCCGGTGCGCTGTTGTTAAACACAATTATTTGAATAGAAGTTTTTATATCTTTCTGTTTATGTAATGGATAGTGAAAATTAATGATTATTATAGCATTCATAATTGATTTTATGATAGAACAGATGGATATTTCTTTCCTTTTCCATTATTACTCCTTGCAACATTTTAATGTGTGTTTAGGCCTGCTTCTCTGGAATTGGGAGGTTTGCTGGCTCCATTCCCTGTGTGTGGGTCGCATAGGTCATACAGTATATACTCCATGAATACAGGAGGAGTGCCTTCTCCTCTTCTTGTCCATGGAGCGCAATTAATGGCACAACCACCGCCCTCGGTGGTCCTATATATATATATATATTTACAGCATGATGCTGTGCACTGACCACACCCCCGATGAAACACATAGATGTGTGGCGTCATATATAGCGCAAAGCCGTGCGCTGACCACGCCCCTAATGACATCATTGATGACGAAACACATAGATGTGTGGCATCATATATACAGCATGAAGCCGTGCGCTGACCACGCCCATGACGACATCATTGATGACGAAACACAGATGTGTGGCATCATATAAAGTGCAAAGCCGTGCGCTGACCATGCCCCTGCCTACGTCATTGATGACAAAACGCATAGATGTGTGGCATCATATATACAGCGTGAAGCCGTGCGCTGACCACGCCCCTAATGACATCATTGATGACGAACGCATAGATGTGTGGCATCATATATACAGCATGAAGCCGTGCGCTGACCACGCCCCTGACGACATTATTGATGACAAAACGCATAGATGTGTGGCATCATATATACAGCGTGAAGCTGTGCGCTGACCACGCCCCTGACGACATCATTGATGGTGAAACACATAGATGTGTGGCGTCATATATACAGCACAAAGCTGTGCGCTGACCATGCCCCTGACGACATCATTGATGACGAAACACATAGATGTGTGGCGTCATATATACAGCGCAAAGCCGTGCGCTGACCATGCCCCTGACTACGTCATTGATGGCAAAACGCATAGATGCGTGTCGTCATATATACAGCGCAAAGCCGTGCGCTGACCACGCCCCTGCCTACGTCATTGATGACAAAACGCATAGATGTGTGGCATCATATATACAGCGCAAAAGCTGTTTGCTGACCATGACCCTGATGGCATCATTGATGATGAAATGCGTAGGGAGGAGTCATGACGCGTGTCGTCATCGCATACCGGTATACGGTGGCCATTTTGTTGGTTGTTTGTTTCCTTTATATTGATGCCTGCATTGGCTTTTTATCAAGTGAGTGTATTACTTTTTTTATACAATAAATTTTACTAGATATACTACTCTATGATATGCCCCTTTTAGCCCTCCCTACCTACAAGAGAGCTGGTCACAATCTCCTGACGTGCGAATCTTATGCGAGGGAAACCCACATCCAAATCACAATTGTGTGAACCCAGCCTTACAGTGTTTTAGCCAACTAAATGCCAGTCAGGATATACAGCTATACTGGGATAGAGCAAGAGAGACCAGATTACATACACAGATGAATGACCTCAGAGGGTCGCATCCCTTCCATTTCCCCGCCTCCCGATCCAGCTCCGCCCAGCCATTTTTTATGGGCTTAGGACCTATGTAAAGGTAGATATAATAGATGGTGTGTTGAGAGGTGGTGTAAAAAGGAAGGGAGACTTTTGGGTGCATGCAGGAGCAGTGCTGAGCCAGGACATTTCTGGTAAAAAAGAATGTATGGCATCAGAATACAAAGTAAATAGATTCTGGAGTATAAGAAACAAGCAACTAGTTAGAGGGAGGTTCTGATGGGTTGGGGGGTAAGGGTGGAGTGTTGAGTTACTGTAGATTCCTAATTATCCAATTCTGTGAGCAGACATGGAGACAATGGCCTGGATTCAAGAAGCAATTGCGCCTGTGTAACCATAAGTTACACAGCGCAATTGCTTACTTGTCCCGGCGTAACGAATGCTCCTGATTCAGGAACCTCGTTACGCCGACTGCAGCCTAAGATATGCGCGGCATAAGGCTCTTATGCCCGCATATCTTAGGCTGCATTCTTGCGATGGCCGCTAGGTGGCGTTCCCGTTGTGCTCAGCGTATAGTATGCAAATTGCATACTAACGCCGATTCACAACGTTGCACGAGCCCTGCGTATGCAATTTACGTCGTTTCCGTACGGCGGTTTTCGTGTAAGGCTGCCCCTGCTATTAGCAGGGGCAGCCAATGTTACGTATACCCGTCGTTCTCGCTTTGCGAAATTTGAAATTACGTAGTTTGCGTAAGTGAATCGTGAATGGCGCTGGACGCCCTTCACGTTCACTTTGAAGCAAATGACGTCCTTGCGACGTCATTTGCCGCAATGCACGTCGGGAAAGTTTCCCGACGGAGCATGCGTTCTACGCTCGACGCGGGAACGCGCCTAATTTAAATGATTCCCGCCCCCTACGGGATCATTTAAATTGCGCGCGCTTACGCCGGGCATTTTGCCGGCGCGCCCACGCAATTTACGGAGCTACTGCTCCGTGAATTAAGGGCAGCGCAGTAAATTTGCGGGGGCGCAGGGCAAAAACGTTATTGTTCGTAGAGATCTGCTACTTGAGTTTAAGCTGCAACTTTTATTTTTTACTTTTTTTTATTTTTTATTAACTGCATTAGAAATGTTACTCTCTCCTTGGGGTCATCAGCGGACCTAGTGACTGGAGCGACCTACTTATACTTACTAGAAATCTGAAAATGCATATATCCTCGTAAAGTTTAAAAGGTCTGTTGGATGCCTAGGAGCCATGTATTATACTGCCAACCATGCAACGTGCCTGATGATAGCTTGTGGATAACCTTGCTTGGCCTGGCAACTGCAGAGGATTCTGGGAAAGTACACAGCTGCCCGGGGAACCTGACATGGACGACGCTAACGGCGGCAGCTTGGTAACAGAACACTGATGTCTAAGCGCTCAAAGACTCAGTTTGCTCTTTTCAGATGAAATACAAGCTCCGCTATCTCCAACGAAAAGAAAAAAAAACTGTTTAATATGCGAAGACACAAGAGGAATTAAACTAACCGGCTTTCCATGATTGCCCAACTGTCCCTGCAGCGGAGAACCTGGAAAAGCCCCAGATTTTACAGATTGGTCTCTAGAAAGTATTGTTCCTTAGTACTGTATATGGTCCTGAACATGTCTTTATGTAAAATCCCCCTTTATGTATAGATGTCTAATTATTGTCTCTGGAGCCGTCCATGGTCCTGAACATTCCTCTACGTCCCCTGTATGTATAGATGTCTAATTATTATCTCTGGTACTGTCCATGGTCCTGAACATTCATCTACGTCCCCTGTATGTATAGATGTCCAAATATTATCTCTGGTACTGTCCATGGTCCTGAACATTCATCTACGTCCCCTGTATGTATAGATGTCTAATTATTATCTCTGGTACTGTCCATGGTCCTGAACATTCATCTACGTCCTCTGTATGTATGGATGTCTAATTATTATCCCTGGTACTGTCCATGGTACAGAACATTCATCTATGTTCCCTGTATGTATAGATGTAAATTATTATCCCTGGTACTGTCCATGGTCCTGAACATACATCTACGTCCCCTGTATGTATACTGTAGATGTCTAATTATTATCCCTGGTACTGTCCATGGTCCTGAACATTCATCTACGTCCCCTGTATGTATAGATGTTTAATTATTGTCTCTGGAACTGTCCATGGTCCTGAACATTTGTCTATGTAAAATCCCCCTGGATGTATAGATGTCTAATTATTGTCTCTAAAACTGTTCATGGTCCTGAACATTCATCTCAGGCCTCGTACACACGACCGAGTTACTCGTCGGGCGAAACACATCGAGTTCCTCGTCGTGTTCCTTGTTAGGCTTGTCGAAAATTCACCGATCTAATGCTTTCAGCCACAATTGTGGCTTTGTATACTTCTGGGTACCCGGGCGTCATAACATCGCGCCCAGGCGTCCGACGGCCATAGAGATGACTGGTGAACATATGGTCACCGAAAATCTCTATCCTCCCCATCTGGCGACGGCCGATTCGTTCTCTGGGCCTCCAATGGCACGGGAGAGCCTGGAGAAGCAACGGATGGCGGCGAGAGGGGGGACGTCCACTCCCGCCACCTATAAAAATGATCAAGCGGTAAAACCGCTGCTATGATCATTCTTATCGTAGCTGCAGGCATCATTCATATATCCCCACACAAAGTACAGGACGTCATATGACGTCCTACGGTAGGGAAGTGGTTAAGGACGTGGTGCGACATAGTAAGTTAATAATGCGAGAGGAGACTGAAGGAGTTAGGTGAAGAGTAGACAGATAGAGTTGGGTGTCATTGGCATATAGATGGTATTGGAAGCCTTGGGCGGTTATCAAGTGATCAAGGGAGGAGGTGTAGATAGAGAAGATAAGGGGTCTAAGAACAGAGCATTGGGGGACCACCACAGAAAGGGGCAATGGAGAGGAGATCACAGAGTTATAGGTAGCGCTGTAATAGGTATAAGGAGAACCAGGATAGAGCAGTATCTTGGCGGCCAAGGGAACAGAGTCTATTGAAGGAACGTTGTGATAGGTAGGAGGAGAACCAGGATAGAGCAGTATCTTGGTGGCCAAGGGAACAGAGTCTATTGAAGGAGCGCTGTGATAGGTAGGAGGAGAACCAGGATAGAGCAGCATCTTGGAGGCCAAGGGAACACAGTCTATTGAAGGAACGCTATGATAGGTAGGAGGAGAACCAGGATAGAGCAGTATCTTGGAGGCCAAGGGAACAGAGTCTATTGAAGGAGCGCTGTGATAGGTAGGAGGAGAACCAGGATAGAGCAGTATCTTGGAGGCCAAGGCAACAGAGTCTATTGAAGGAACGCTGTGATAGGTAGGAGGAGAACCAGGATAGAGCAGTATCTTGGAGGCCAAGGCAACAGAGTCTATTGAAGGAGCGCTGTGATAGGTAGGAGGAGAACCAGGATAAAGCAGTATCTTGGCGGCCAAGGGAACAGAGTCTATTGAAGGAACGATGTGATAGGTAGGAGGAGAACCAGGATAGAGCAGTATCTTGGCGGCCAAGGGAACATAGTCTATTGAAAGAGCGCTGTGATAGGTAGGAGGAGAACCAGAATAGAGCAGTATCTTGGCGGTCAAGGGAACAGAGTCTATTGAAGGAACGCTGTGATAGGTAGGAGGAGAACCAGGATAGAGCAGTATCTTGGCGGCCAAGGGAACATAGTCTATTGAAGGAGCGCTGTGATAGGTAGGAGGAGAACCAGGATAGAGCAGTATCTTGGCGGCCAAGGGAACAGAGTCTATTGAAGGAACGCTATGATAGGTAGGAGGAGAACCAGGATAGAGCAGTATCTTGGCGGCCAAGGGAACAGAGTCTATTAAAGGAACGCTGTGATAGGTAGGAGGAGAACCAGGATAGAGCAGTATCTTGGAGGCCAAGGAAATAGAGTCTATTGAAGAAATGCTGTGATAGGTAGGAGGAGAACCAGGATAGAGCAGTATCTTGGAGGCCAAGGGAACACAGTCTATTGAAGGAGTGCTGTGATAGGTAGGAGGAGAACCAGGATAGAGCAGTAACTTTGTGGCCAAGGGAACAGAGTCTATTGAAGGAACGCTGTGATAGGTAGGAGGAGAACCAGGATAGAGCAGTATCTTGGAGGCCAAGGGAATAGAGTCTATTGAAAGAACGCTGTGATAGGTAAGAGGAGAACCAGGATAGAGCAATATCTTGGCGGCCAATGGAACATAGTCTATTGAGAAGAAGAGAGTGGTCAACAGTATCAAAGGCCACAGAGAGGTCAAGTAGTAGGAGTATGGAGTAGTGGCCATTGGTTTTAGAAGTTTGTAAATCGTTAGTGAGTTTTAGTAAGGGGTCAAGAAGGTTATTTTCAATGAGGTATGAGCTAAGACGGTTGTAATGTGTCTCTGGAACTGTCCATGGTCCTGAGCATGCATCGATGTCTCCTGTATGTGTACTTGTGACTCTGGAACTCTCCATGGTCCTGAGCATTCATCGATGTCTCCTGTATGTGTACATGTGTCTCTGGAACTGTCCATGGTCCTGAGCATTCATCAATGTCTCCTGTATGTGTACTTGTGTCTCTGGAACTCTCCATGGTCCTGAGCATTCATCTACATCCCCTTTGTGTACATGTGTCTCTGGAACTGTCCATGGTCCTGAGCATTCATCTACATTCCCTGTATGTGTACATGTGTCTCTGGAACTGTCCATGGTCCTGAGCATTCATCGATGTCTCCTGTATGTGTACTTGTGTCTCTGGAACTGTCCATGGTCCTGAGCATTCATCGATGTCTCCTGTATGTGTACTTGTGTCTCCGGAACTGTCCATGGTCCTGAGCATTCATCTACATTCCCTGTATGTGTACATGTGTCTCTGGAACTGTCCATGGTCCTGAGCATTCATCGATGTCTATTATATGTACTTATGTGTACTTGTGTCTCTGGAACTGTCCATGGTCCTGAGCATTCATCGATGTCTCCTGTATGTGTACATGTGTCCCTGGTACTGGAAGCTGATTGGTTTCTATGTAGAGCTGCACTAGATTTTCCACGCTCCAGTTTTAGAAAATCAGCCCCAATATGTGCTTCCAAAATATACTTCAAAATGCATTTTCTAAATACATCCGTCATGACGTTGGAAGCTCTGTGTGTGTAGACAGAGGGTACACATTTACATAGAGATGGCACATTTGTGATGCAGTTTCATTTTTTATCACTCATATCTTTGCAAGCAAACTAATGATGTCATTCTGCGTTAAAGGAAACTCAATAAAAAAAAATTAAAGCTTCATTGATTTTTTTTCTTTTGAATTTTATTGCTATCTACGTTATAGGCCCAGGAAATATATAACCTAATCTTCTCAAATATTCCTGATTTATAATGGCCTAAAATGATTTAAATGTATCAAGATTGTACTAATAAAAAGTTATTAAAAGTCATTTAACTGTCAGAAGATATTATAGAGAGAGACAATTTTCCAATTCTTTCCACTACGGTGTGATTACGCTTCCCTCTCTGTGATATCCACCTATGGTAAAGTCTAGCCATTGCACGCCGGTCTTTTCACATTTCCAATCTTTTTGAGGAAGGCCCTTGGGATTTTTTTTTTATGCCTCAGGCCTCGTACACACCATCGGACATGTCCGCGGACCGTTTTCATCGGACATGTCCACTCGGAGATTTCGGACTGATGGCTGTACACACCATCAAACCGAAATCTGCGCGGACAGAGAACGCGGTGACGTGGTCGCGACGTGGCCGCGACTATGACGCGCCGATGTGCGCGACCCTGCAAGCTCAATGCTTCCACGCATGCGTCAAATCACTTCGACGCATGCGGGGGATTCCGGCCCAGCGGACATGTCCGATGAGTCATACTGACCATCGGACATGTCCGGCGGACAGGCTTCCAGCATGCTAAGAAACATTTGTCCGCTGGAAACCTGTCCGATCGGCCGGAAAATTGTCCGGTCGGCCGTACAGACGACCGAACATGTCCGCGGAAACTGGTCCGCGGACCAGATTCAGCAGACATGTTCGGTCGTGTGTACGAGGCCTTATACAGACAACAGGTTTTTCCGTCGCAATTCTGCTGTCTTGCATACACACGGACACACAAAATTCCGACAGTCAAAAACGCAGTGACGTACAACACTACGACGTTGAATGCTTCCGAGCATGCGTCGAATTGTTTCCGAGCATGTGTGTTTTTTTTCTCCGTCGGAATTCCATACAGATGAACGGAACATGTTCTCTTTCTAAGTCCGTCAGAATTTCCGAAGGAAAAAGTCAGATGGGGCATACACACGTTCGGAATATCCGATGAAAAAATTCCGTCTGACTTTTTCCATCGGAAATTCCAAATGTGTGTACGCGGCATTAGAAATTCATTGTGTCAATTCCCTGTGCTTAAGCAAAAATAAACAAATAACAAAATAAATAAATTATTAATAGTGTCATCATAAATGATGATGATGATTATTATTATTATTATTATTATTATTATTATTATTATTATTATCTTGTTCCTAACATTTCTTAGGCTCCATTCACATCTAGGCGGACGAAATCGCGGCGTTTTGTCGCCGCAAATCGCGGTACAAATAGCGGTGTTTTGTACCGCGATTTGCGGCGACAAAACGCCGGTATTGTCCGCCTAGATGTGCCCCAGATTGACCCCCTCTATGGAGATGCTTCCCATCTCCTAGCCGAACGCCGAAAGACGCCTGAAAAAAAGGTCCGGGACCTTTTTTCAGGCGGCAGGCGTCAGGCGTCCGGCATTCGGCGTGGAGATGTGAACCATCTCCATAGAGGGAAATGTGTTTCCAGCCCTCTGGCAGCAGCGGCGTAGCGCTACAGGCGTAAAAACGCCTAGATGTGAATGGGGGCTAAACTGATTGTACAGGCAGATTTGTTTTAAAACTAACAAAAATGTTATACTTACCTGCTCTGTGTAATAGTTTTGTATAGAGTAGCCCTGATCATCCTCTTCTCAGGTCCCCTTCTCCCTTCTGCAGAGTTTTTTTTAGGGCTACGGAAATTAACGATTAATTCCTTAATTAATTGTTAATTTTTTTTCTTTGATCAAAATTATTTTGATCGGTACTCACCTCTCCGCCTCCGTGGATTGAGCTCCGCTGCCTCGGCCATAGGAAAGGCAGCGGCTTCGGGCTAGCCCTGGAGCGGTGGCCATCTTGGTCCACCCGACGGTGGCCTAGGTGAGCTCCTAGAGCGGCTCGCTGACGTCATCACCCCTCAACTGCTCGTGGATGCAGACGGAGGGGGTCTGCCGGCTTCTATTCTGGTATGTCTGCTGGGGAAGATGTCTATTACAGTGGGGGAGATGTCTGTGGATATTACAGTGGGGGAGATGTCTGTGGATATTACAGTGGGGGAGATGTCTGTGGATATTACAGTGGGGGAGATGTCTGTGGATATTACAGTGGGGGAGATGTCTGTGGATATTACAGTGGGGGAGATGTCTGTGGATATTACAGTGGGGGGATGTCTGTAAATATTACAGTGGGGAGATGGCTGTGGATATTACAGTGGGGGAGATGTCTGTGGATATTACAGTGGGGGAGATGTCTGTGGATATTACAGTGGGGGAGATGTCTGTAAATATTACAGTGGGGAGATGGCTGTGGATATTACAGTGGGGGAGATGTCTGTGGATATTACAGTGGGGGAGATGTCTGTGGATATTACAGTGGGGAAGATGTCTGTGGATTACAGTGGGGAAGATGTCTGTGGATTACAGTGGGGGGAAATGTCTGTGGATATTACAGTGGGGGAGATGTCTGTGGATATTACAGTGGGGGGAGATGTCTGTGGATTACAGTGGGGGGAAATGTCTGTGGATATTACAGTGGGGGAGATGTCTGTGGATATTACAGTGGGGGGAGATGGCCGTGGATATTACAGTGGGGGAAATGTCTGTGGATATTACAGTGGGGGAGATGTCTGTGGATATTACAGTGGGGGAGATGTCTGTGGATATTACAGTGGGGGAGATGTCTGAGGATATTACAGTGGGGGAGATGTCTGTGGATATTACAGTGGGGGAACATGTCTGTGGATATTACAGTGGGGGAGATCTCTGTGGATATTACAGTGGGGCAGATGTCTGTGGATATTACAGTGGGGAGATGTGTGTGGATATTACAGTGGGGAGATGTGTGTGGATATTACAGTGGGGGAGATGTCTGTGGATATTACAGTGGGGGAGATGTCTGTGGATATTACAGTGGGGGAGATGTCTGTGGATATTACAGTGGGGGGGATGTCTGTGGATATTACAGTGGGGAGATGTCTGTGGATATTACAGTGGAGGAGATGTCTGTGGATATTACAGTGGGGGAGATGTCTGTGGATATTACAGTGGGGGAGATGTCTGTGGATATTACAGTGGGGAGATGTCTGTGGATATTACAGTGGGGGAGATGTCTGTGGATATTACAGTGGGGAGATGTCTGTGGATATTACAGTGGAGGAGATGTCTGTGGATATTACAGTGGGGGAGATGTCTGTGGATATTACAGTGGGGGAGATGTCTGTGGATATTACAGTGGGGGAGATGTCTGTGAATATTACAGTGGGGAGATGTATGTGGATATTACAGTGGGGAGATGTATGTGGATATTACAGTGGGGGAGATTGTGGATATTACAGTGGGGGGGATTGTGGATATTACAGTGGGGAGATGTCTGTGGATATTACAGTGGAGGAGATGTCTGTGGATATTACAGTGGGGAGATGTCTGTGGATATTACAGTGGGGAGATGTCTGTGGATATTACAGTGGGGGAGATGTCTGTGGATATTACAGTGGGGAGATGTCTGTGGATATTAGAGTGGGGAGATGTCTGTGGATATTACAGTGGGGAGATGTCTGTGGATATTACAGTGGGGGAGATGTCTGTGGATATTACAGTGGGGGAGATGTCTGTGGATATTACAGTGGGGAGATGTCTGTGGATATTACAGTGGGGGAGATGTCTGTGGATATTACAGTGGGGAGATGTCTGTGGATATTACAGTGGAGGAGATGTCTGTGGATATTACAGTGGGGGAGATGTATGTGGATATTACAGTGGGGGAGATGTCTGTGGATATTACAGTGGGGGAGATGTCTGTGGATATTACAGTGGGGGAGATGTCTGTGGATATTACAGTGGGGAGATGTATGTGGATATTACAGTGGGGAGATGTATGTGGATATTACAGTGGGGGAGATTGTGGATATTACAGTGGGGGGGATTGTGGATATTACAGTCTTCTTTTATAATCAATCAAAATGAGTCGATTAATCGATTTAAAAAAAAACGAATAATCGAACACATCAATTTTTAATCAGTAACAACCCTAATTTTTTTGCAAATCATTACGTTGATTTCTTTTATTGCACTTAACCACTTAAGGACCAAGCCTATTTCTGAGATTTGGTGTTTACAAGTTAAAAACGATTTTTTGTTTTTGCTAGAAAATTACTTAGAACCTCCAAACATTATATATTTTTATTCTAACACCCTAGAGAATAAAATGGTGGTCATAGCAATACTTTTCGTCACACTGTATTCGTACAGCGGTTTTACAAGCGTACTTTTATAAATAAAAAAATCACTTTTTTAAATAAAAAAAATCACTTTTTTAAATAAAAAAAAAACACTTGTTTTAATTAAAAAATAAGACAGCAGTAAAGTTAGCCCAATTTGTTTTTATATTGTGAAAGATAATGTTATGCCGAGTAAATTGATACCCAACATGTCACGCTTCAAAGTTGCGCCCACTCATGGAAAGTCGACAAACTTTTATCCTTAAAAATCTCCATAGGCGACGTTTAAAAAATTCTACAGGTTGCATGTTTTGAGTTACAGAGGAGATCTAGGGCTAGAATTATTGCTCTCACTCTAACAATCACAGCAATACCTCACTT
This sequence comes from Rana temporaria, assembly GCF_905171775.1. NCBI lineage: Eukaryota > Metazoa > Chordata > Amphibia > Anura > Ranidae > Rana > Rana temporaria. The sequence goes on along the minus strand of NC_053490.1, from coordinate 527,156,246 downwards.
GTGTGGTTTGAACACCGCTTTCATATGCGGGAGCGACTTACGTAAGCGTTTACTTCTGCGCGCGAGCTCGTCGGGACGGGGTGCTTTAAAAAAAAAAAAAAACATTTCTTATTTATTTTACTTTCTTTTTTTATTTTGACACTGTTTTAAAAAATAAATAAAATTGGGTCACTTTTATTTCTATTACAAGGAATGTGAACATCCCTTGTAATAGAAAACAAAACATCACAGGACCTCTTAAATATGAGATCTGGGGGTCAAAAAGTCCTCAGATCTCATACAGTATGTAGACTAAAATGCAATAAAAAATAAATTACAATTATTTATGTAATTCTAAAAAGAATAAAAAAAAATGGCCCTTTAAGAGCATTGGGCGGAAGTGACGTTTTGACAGTTCTGCTGCGGACCAAACCCGGGTTTCAGTAGATACGCCGACCTAACTCGGAATCTGCGCCGACCTAAGTTTAAGTGTATTCTCAAACAGAGATACACTTAAACCTATCTAAGATACGACGGCTTGCGCCGTCCTATCTTAGGGTGCAATATTTAGGCTGGCCGCTAGGTGGCGCTTCCATTGCGTTCGGCGTAGAATTAGTAAATCACTAGATACGCCGATTCACGAACGTACGTCTGCCCGTCGCAGTAAAGATATGCTGTTTACGTAAGGCATTTTCAGGCGTAAAGTTATTCCATCAAATAGCTGGACTAGTAATGTTAAGTATGGCCGTCGTTCCCGCGTCGAAATTTGAAAATTTAAAGTCGTTTGCGTAAGTCGTCCGTGAATGGGGCTGGACGTAATTTACGTCCACGTCGAAACCAATACGTCCTTGCGGCGTACTTTGCCGCAATGCACACTGGGATATGTACGTAAAAGACGTCAATCACGTCAGGTCACCCTCCATTAACATAAAACACGCCCCCTCAGCCTAATTTGAATTAGGAGCGCTTACGCCCGCCGCATTTACGCTACGCCGCCGTAACTTAGCAGGCAAGTACTTTGTGAATACAGTACTTGCCTAGCTAACTTACGGTGGCGTAGTGTAAATACGATATGCTACGCCTCCGCAAAGATGCGGCGGGCTACTTGAATCCAGCTATTTGATTTACTTTTAGGGTTATTTTGTTTTTTTTTGTTTTTCTTCATGATGGCTACAGGCAAAAAGATAAATGTGAGTCATTCCTAAATGGCAAATCTCTTTTAGCACACTGCAGCACACTGGACATAACTACATTAGGGGAACTAGATCTTGTACATCATCTTCACAAAAGCCCTTCCAAGTGGATGGCCCTTATGGTTCCTGATAGCCGTGTCAAGCTTAACTGTATTGATCACTGAAAATCAATTACAATTGTGCCATCTATCAAGAAGATAAACATTTTGCTGTTATTATTTAATCTAAATAGCTGAGGTTGCCTGACACTAGAGTTAACAATCCAATATGTCGCCCATTAAAGTGGCCCTTTCATGAACCATTAATAACGTTGCTACTGTTTGACATAATAGCGTAAGTTAAATTAATTCCAATAAATAAAACTGAATTGCAATACAAAGTTACAGAGTTACAAATTATTGAGAAGTATCAGCTGTTGTGTTGCGTGTGTATCAGTGGCGGTTCGTCCATAGAGGGCGCTGGAGCGCCACCCCCTCTGGCTCTCGCCCACCACTGAGTTTAATAACATACATTCATGCATTACATGAATGTATGTTATTGTTGCCAGCTGCCGCTGGTCTATTCAGATATGGCCGGAAATTGAGCGCCAGCCACCTGAATAACGGCAGCTGGTTGGCTTTTCGGAAGTGCCTATCAGAGCCAGCGGCTCTGATAGGCTTTCCGAGTACAGCCCTCGGCTTCCGGATGTCTTATCCTCGGAACACACGGGGGGTGCGTCCCTTGAATAAGACTGACGGCCGTCTCAGCCAATCAGGTTCCCCGATTCTGGTTATAGGTAACCTGATTGGCTGAAGCATCACCAAAGCGGGAGAAGACATCAAGGGACGTGGAATGAGTAAGGTAAGTGCATTTTACAGGGCACAGCAGCGACAATGGGCACAGAGGCGACAAAGGGCACAGTGGCATCAATGGGAACAGTGGTGACAAAGGGCACAGTGGCATCAATGGGCACAGTAGTGACAATGGGCACAGTGGTGACAATGGGCACAGTGGCAACAATTAAAGGGCACAGTGACATGCACAGTGGCAACAATGAGCACAGTGGCGACAATTAAAGGGCACAGTGGTGACAATTGGAACAGTGGCGACAATTGGCACAGTGACTGCGTTTGATGGCATGGCACAGTGGTGACAATTGATGGCACAGTGGCTGTGTTTGATGGCATGGCACAGTGACTGCGTTTGATGGCATGGTACAGTGATTGCGTTTGATGGCATGGCACAGTGACTGCTTTTGATGGCATGGCATAGTGGTGCGAATTGATGGCATAGTGACTGAATTTGATGGCATGGCACAGTGGTGATAATTGATGGCACAGTGGCTGCGTTTGATGGCATGGCACAGTGGTGATAATTGATGGCACAGTGGCTGCATTTGATGGCATGGCACAGTGGTGACAATTGATGGCACAGTGGATGCGTTGCATGGCACAGTGGTGACAATTGATGGCACAGTAGCAATTTGATGGCATGGCACAGTGGCTGTGTTTGATGGCATGGCACAGTGGTGACAATTGATGGCACAGTGGCTGCATTTGATGGGCACAGTGAGGCTGCAATCTCTTTCTTTCTTTTTTTTTTTTCGTTTGCGCCCCCCCAAAAAATTTTGAGCACCAGCCGCCACTGGTGTGTATGCATACATTTATAAATATAGACATTGCACCCTCTTAGTTAGGCTACTGCTGTAGCATGAGGAACAGTGATTGTTTAATCTGGTCTGTTCAGTACTTCACAGGTGAATTTGATTGCTTCCCCCTGCCTCTAGAAGAAGTTTCTAGAGCTTAGGGGGGGAGGATGCATGTGACCAGCCTGAATAATGAGCAGGACCTAGCCAATTCCTGGTGTTCCTGGAAGGTGGCTGGGATGATGAAAAAAAGTTCTGGAGCCCTGAGGAGATTGTCTTTTTCACCTCTGAGGAAATGGATATTTGAGCTGCTTAAAGGGGGGCTGCTTGCCCCTGGAGCCCTTTTTTTCATGACGAGAAAACTGCCATTTTTTAGATTTGTCGTGAAAAACGGTCATGTGTATGCTCCATAGCAGTTTTCTCGACAAGAAAACTGCCCGCAAAAAAATTAGAACCTGCTCTATTTTTTTCTCGTCGTTTTTCCCGGCGTTCTTTTTCTCTTTGCGAAAACCGCTCATGTGTATGTTTTTCCAAGGGGGAAAAAAAACGCGCATTCTCAGAAATGAGCAAAAGCGTCCCAAAGGGTGGCACCATTCGAATGGAACTTCCCCTTTATAGTGCCGTCGTACGCATTGTACATCACCGCGCTTTGCCCGAGCGTTTTTCTTTTCATGAACGTGTGTATGCAAGGCAGGCTTGAGAGGAATCACGACGTTTCACGTCGAGAAAAACTTTGTTTTTTTTTGCATGACAGGAAAAACGGTCGTGTGTACGCGCCATCACAATTAAATCAGTCTCCAAATGAAAGCAATGGGGGCCCTCATCTGAGGTTTGCATCAAAACCATCAACGCACTGGTCTAAGATTTACAACCAATACAAAACATATATTGGCATTGTAAAACCTAAAATATAACAGACAGCTAAATCGAGTTGTTAAAATTAATATCCCACTAATGTTTAATTAAAATTAAGTGCAAGCAACTAAACTGTGTTTAGATTAAATACAATATCCCGCTAACTAGACACAAAATTACATTGTCTGCATAAAACATATAAAACTCTGTGATCTATAAACAGAAAATATCCTCCAAAATTGTAGCAGTGTTGCTTATGGCACAACAATATACCCCCCCCCCCAAAAAAAAAAGCCTTTGTACAAATAAAATCTGTGTATATTGATAGCCTCAACTGAGAGACACCATTTTGACGTGGAATGAAGTCTGTCTCCACCTTATGCTACCTATCTCTTCAAATTCCCCCATTAATATGGTCTCATCCACTACCATACCATGCCATCTCTGCCTACCTTTTTTTCATGCCAGTCTGCCCAAATCCTTACTTTTTTGGGCTAACTCTAGATTGTGTTTCTTGATAAATTCCAAGAGTACCCACATCTGGAGACCAACTATGGACATCCCATGTGATGCTGTATGGGGATTTCCTTGGTCTTCTGTTGGGGTTGTGACGGGACACTCTTCCTTACTCCTCCACCGCCCCCTTTCCCCTTCTTCCTTCTCCCAGGCCCTGCCTTCTGGCCAACGTCCTCTCCCTTTTCCTGCTTCCCTAAGGCCTCGTACACACGACCAAGGAACTCGTCGTAAATGAAAGATTGTTTTCCTCGACAAATTCCTTGTCAGGCTTGTGGAGAAACTTGACAGGCTTTCTTTGCGTACACACTGTCAAGGCCAAATCTCCTCGTTCTCAAACGCGGTGACGTAGAACACATACAACGGCAGGGGAAGTTCGATTCCACTGGCACAACCCTTGGGGCTGCTTTTGCTAATCTCATGTTACTGCGTGTTAAGTAAAAGTTTGGTGAGAGCCGATTTGCACTTTTCAGACTGTTACAGCGTGACAAATTTGCTATCTCCATTACGAACGTTACTTTTATCGAAGGTGCGCCTCCGTCTCATACTTTATTCTGAGCATGCGCGGGTTTCTTAGCATACACACGAACGTGTTTCTTGGCGAAAACTAGCCCAACGAGGAACACGACGAGGAAATTGAGACTCCCGTTGAGGAAAAAGAGAACTTGTTCTCTTTTTTTCTCGTCGAGTTCCTCGACAGTTTCCTCGATGAAAAACATACACACGACCGTTTTCTCGGCAAAAAAGCTCTGCCACCAAGTTTCTTGATGGATTCTGTCGAGGAAAACGGTCGTGTGTACGAGGCTTGACTGTTTTTTTTTTGCTTTTTTTGGTGCTGCCATTATAGCAGCCAGGACCTTACAGTGACAAACCCCATTGCTTCCATCACAACCAACTCTCTGTGGCCTTTATTAAGATACGTTTACTGTTCCCACTATTAGTATCTATATTGTTGGAACCTCTTTTAGGCCGCGTACACACGGTCGAACATGTCCGCTGAAACTGGTCTGCGGACCAGTTTCCACGGACATGTCCGACCGTGTGTACGGCCTAGCGGACAGGTTTCCAGCGGACAAAAGTTTCTTAGCAAGCTAAGAAACTTGTCCGCTGGAAACATGTCCGTCGGACATGTCCGATGGTAAGTACACCTAATCGGACATGTCCGCTGGTTATGACGTGTAACCAGCGTCCCGAAATCCTGCGCATGCGTCAAATTGATTTGACGCATGCGTGGAAGCATTGCACTTCCGTGTTTGAGAACGTCGGTGTCTTCTACGTCACTGCGTTCTCTGTCCGCGGGGATTTTGGTCTGATGGTGTGTACACACATCAGACCAAAAGCTCCGAGGAGACATGTCCGATGAAAATGGTCCGCGGACCGTTTTCATTGGACATGTCTCCTAGTGCGTATGGGGCCTTAGAGTTAACCTTTTTGCCTTGATGCCGCTAACTATGAACTTGTACCTTCTGAGTCACCTAAAAGTAGACTGATCGGGAAAGTTAGCCCCCCTTTCACACTTGGGTGACACCACCAAATTTTATTGAACATTGTACCTTCTGAGTCACCTAAAAGTAGACTGATCGGGAAAGTTAGCCCCCTTTCACACTTGGGTGACACCACAAAACATTTTATTGAACATTTTTCACAAAAAATACAAATAATACCATAAAACATATACTGTAACCAAGGTGGAAGAACATGGTTCCAACAAAGGGGAGAAGCAGAGGTCAAAATATGTGAGAGTAAGGGCCAACGGGTGCCACCTCTACGTACAGCCAATAATAAAGCAACATAAGGAAACATAGATTCCCCTAGAGGTTTAGTAAGAAATAAGGGAGTTTAGGGAAGTCATACTTCTGTGTGTTAAAGGCCTGTCAGTCTTGGTGGAACAGGGAACCTTCAAAGAAAGCTACTCAATCTGGCTTCTGGATGTACTATAAAACAAACAGGGATTAGCAATAGCGTCCGACTACTATGTCGGCCCGCAATTCCACATCCTTCTTGTAAAGAAAAGAGAAAAAAAAGGAGAAAGGACATAGTAGACAGGAGGAGGGGGGGGGCATGAGGGGGTGCACTTCAAGGGGAATATGTGGGTATGGGGTGGGATAACCACAAGCTACCCTCCCCAGTAGGGATAAGCCGAACACCCCCCCCCCGTTCCGTTCGCACCAGAACCTTCGAACGGACCGAACGTTCGTACGAACATTTAGAACCCCATTGAAGTCTATGGGACTCGAACGTTCGAATTCAAAAGTGCAAGTTATTTTGAGAACCCGGGTCTTGCCCCAGGGAACATGTATCAATGGAAAAAAAAGTTTTAAAAATGGTTGTTAAGGTGAAAAAACACTAACCTTTACAACCCCTTTAAAGAATTGAAGCCAGAGGATTCCCATGGAAAACTAGTTTTTGCAGAATTAAATACACTTTAAGGGCCAGATTCTCGTAACCGAGCGCGTAACTTTGTGCGGGTGTAACGTATCTGATTTATGTTACGCCTCCGCAACTTAGACGGGCAAGTGCTGTATTCTCAAAGCACTTGCTCCGTAAGTTGCGGCGGCGTAGCGTAAATCGGCCGGCGTAAGCCCGCCTAATTCAAATTTGGATCAGGGGGGCGTGTTTTATGTAAATGTACTGTGACCCGACGTGATTGACGTTTTTCCCGAACGGCGCATACACCGTCCGTGAAATTTCCCAGCGTGCATTGCTCCAAAGTACGCCGCAAGGACGTCATTGGTTTAGACGTGAACGTAAATGACGTCCAGCCCCATTCACGGACGACTTACGCAAACGACATAACTTTTTCAAATTTCGACGCGGGAACGACGGCCATACTTAACAATGGTACGCCGCACTTACGCCACCATATAGCAGGGGCAACTATACGCCGGGAAAAGCCTAACGTAAAAAGCGTAACTTTACTGCGTCGGCCGGGCGTACGTTCGGGAATTCGCGTATCTAGCTAATTTGCATACTCGATGCGGAATTTGACAGAAGCGCCACCTAGCGGCCAGTGTAAATATGCAGTTACAATCCGACGGCGTAAGAGACTTAAGCATGTCAGATCTAACAGATATCTATGCGTAACTGATTCTAAGAATCAGGCGCATAGATACGACGGTGCAACGCAGAGATATGACGGCATATCTCTTCTGAGAATCTGGGCCTAAGTATGGGCCAGATCCACAAAAGGGATACGCAGGCGTATCTGCTGATACGCCGTCGTATCCCTGTTTCTATCTATGCGGCTGATTCATAGAATCAGTTACGCATAGATATCCCTAAGATCCGACATGTGTAATGGACTTACACTGTCGGATCTTAGGATGCAGTACCGCGGCCGCCGCTGGGGGCATTTCTCGTCGAAATCCAGCGTCGGGTATGCAAATTAGCACTTACGGAGATCCACAAAGCTTTTTCCCTTCGTTATTTCTCCGTAAGGCCTCGTACACACGACCAGTTTCCTCGGCAGAATTCAGCTTCCGACCGAGTTTCTGGCTGAATTCTGCCGAGGAAACTGGTCGTGTGTACACTTTCGGCCGAGGAAGCCGACGAGGAGCTCGGCGAGGAAATAGAGAACATGTTCTCTATTTCCTCGTTGTTCTATGGGAGCTCTCGTCCCGCCGAGCTCCTCGACGGCTTCAGTGCTGAACTGGCCGAGGAACTCGATGTGTTTGGCACGTCGAGTTCCTCGGCCGTGTGTACGAGTGTTAGTTTGCCGTCGCAAAATTAGGGCTACTTTTACAAAGTATAAACTTAGTACACCATGTAAAAGTATACCCTTCTTTCCCGCGTCGCTGTCAATTTTTTTTTTACATTTTTTTTTTTCCGCCGCATCTCTTTTTTACCCGTCGCGATTCACAAAACTCGGCGCAACGTAACATAACGCAAAGCACGTCGGGAAAATAGCGTCGGGAGCATGCGCAGTACGTCCGGCGCGGGAGTGCGCCTAATTTAAATGGGACTCGCCCCATTAGATTGGGCACGCCTTGCGCCGGACAGATTTAAGTTACACCGCTGCAAATTTCTAGGTAAGTGCTTTGTGGATCGGGCACTTAGGTAGAAATTTTGCGGCGGTGTAATTTAAATCGGAACATTTAAGTTGCGCCCGCTGGTTGTGGATCTGGCCCTTTATGTCTATATAGTCCATATATGTGCAGTCCATCAAGATAGCTTAGTCATGATGAATGCCCAGCCAATGCACCACAAAAAACAAAAAACTATTTACCAACATGACTGTTTCGTTCCTAACCCAACACACCATAGTGCACCAAAGCACACAGATTTACTAAAACTGGAGAGTGCAAAATCTGGAGCAGCTCTGCATAGAAACCAATCAGCTTCCAGGTTTTATTATCAAAGCTTAATTGAACAAGCTGAAGTTAGAAGCTGATTGGCTACCATGCACAGCTGCACCAGATTTTGCACCTCTCCACTTTTAGTAAATCTTGTTTTTTTTTGCAGCGCACTACAGTACGTTGGCCTCTTATGTAGACTGTGTTGGGTGCCTTTAATAATAAATGGCATCGCAATGCACTGCAGTAGGACATGCACATGAACACAATGCATAGGTGTGAAAGAGTCCCTAAAATCGATCTCCAACCAGCAACTTTTTTATTTGGACGGCAATCAGGGGTTCCTCTGTCAACTTTTACTTTTGTGCTTGAGTCACCAGGGCAGTAAGTGAGAGAAGATAGGACATAAATACCAATAAAACACTTAGGGCTAGATTCAGGTAGGGGGGCGTAAGTTTATGCGGGCGTAGCGTATCCTATTTACGATACGCCTCCGCAACTTAGACGGGCATTATTCACAAAGCACTTGCTCCGTAAGTTGCGGTGGTGTAGCGTAAATCTGCCCGCGTAAGCGCGCCAAATTCAAATTGTCAGGAGGTGGGCGTGTTTTATGCAAATAAAACATGACCCCACGTAAATGGCGTTTCTCACGGACGGTGCATGCGCCGGGCGTGAATGTATCCCAGTGCGCATGCTCCTAATCACGTCACAAATAGTCAATGCTTTCGACGTGACCGTAATTTACGCAAAGCCCTATTCGCGAACGACTTATGCACATTACGTAAAAATTTTAAAATTCGACGCTGTCCCGACGTCCATACTTAACATTGGCTATGCCTCATATAGCAGGAGTAACGTTACGCCGGAAAAAGCCTTACGCAAACGACGTAAAAAAATCTGCCGGGCGCACGTACGTTTCTGAATCGGCATATCCAGCTCTTTTGCATATTCTACACTGAAATCGACGGCAGTGCCACCTAGCGGGCAGCGTAAATATGCACCCTAAGATACGACGGCGTAAGAGACTTACGCCAGTCGGATCTTAGCCTAATTTCGGCGTATCTTGCTTTCTGAATACAGAAAGAAGATACGCCGGCGCAGATTTGAATTTACGCGGCGTATCAATAGATACGCCGGCGTAAATTCTTTCTAAATCTAGCCCTTATTTTCCCAGAATACGGAAAGGTTATAAACTCTGTTTGCTTTTGCTGTTGTTACTTTCCTTCAAAAAAAAAATAAAAAAAATAGGAATATTAATAAACCAATAATAAAAAAAAAAAGTATTAATCTAACAAAAAAAATATTTATTTTCAAAGGAAAAGACACATAAAAAAGTTTAACTTTGACTCCCTTTTAGGGTGCTTTGTGGTAATAAATGACACCCGCGGTTCATTTCTGCCTGAACCCCTAGCGACTGACAAATATTTCTTTTTTTAGGCTAATTTGAGCCAAACTGATCAAAGGTGATGTATGAGCTCCAACTCTAATTGGGAATAATGAGGTCAGGCTCAGAGGTAGGCAAATCCCCCATGTTTTGGTTCCAAAATAGTTCTGTGTTCTACATATCTTTAATTATTAGATTTTTTTTTTATAAAAGTCTTAAAAAAAATCTGGATTCAGAAAAAATAAAGCTGAACTGCAGCTCTCTTAAAAATATTTAGCCAACAACATCTTTATTATTTTATTATTAGCAGTATTTTTAATGCTATTATTATTATTTGCACAAAAAAAATATATATATACACACACATACAGTAGGGAAAATTAATTATTTGATCCCCTGCAGACTTTGTACGTTTGCCCACATACAAAGAAATGAAGGGCCAGATTCATGTACATCCGCGGCGGCGTAACGTATCGTCTTTACGATACACCGCCGCAAGTTTTCCTCGTAAGTGCTTGATTCACAAAGCACTTGAGTGTAAACTTGCGGCGGAGTAACGTAAAGACGTCCGGCGCAAGCCCGCCTAATTCAAATGGGGCGGGGTCCATTTAAATTAGGCGCGCTCCCGCGCCGAACGTTCTGCGCATGCTCCGTTTAGAAATTTCCCGCCGTGCTTTGCGCGAAATTACGGCGCCCCGACGTGTTTTTTGAACGGCGACGTGCGTAACGTATTCCCGGACGTCAAAGGAAAAAAAAAAATATTGAAATTCGACGTGGGAACGACGGCCATACTTTAACATGGCTGGTCTAAAGTTAAGCCATGAAAAAGCAGGCTTAACTTTGCGATGGGAAAAAACGTCTTGCGACGACGTAACGCACGCGAGTACCTTCATGGATCGCCGTAAAAGCTAATTTGCATACCGGAAGCTGGAAAACTACGCCAACTCCACCCAGCGGCGGCCGAAGTATTGCAGCCTAAGATCCGAAGGCGTACGAAGCCGTAAGCCTGTCGGATCTTAGCCAAATGTCGTCGTAACTTGTTTGTGAATCACAAATTAAGATACGACGCGGCAAATTTGAAAATACGCCGGAGTATCAGTAGATACTCCGGCGTATTTCTTCTGTGAATCTGGCCCGAAGGGTCTATAATTTTTTTTATCATAGGTGTATTTTAAATGATAGAGACAGAGGGGCAGATCCACAAAGGAAGTACGCCGGCGTATCTACTGATACTGATACGCCGGCGTACTTTCAAATTTCCCACGTCGTATCTCTGTTTTGAATCCTCAAACCAAGATACGACGGCATCTGGGTTAGATCCGACAGGCGTACGGCTTCGTACGCCTTCGGATCTTAGATGCAATACTTTGGCGTCCGCTGGGTGGCGTTCACGTCGTTTTCCACGTCGGGTATGCAAATTAGCTATTTCCGACGATCTATGAATGTACGCGCGGCCGTCGCATTCTCTTACCTCGTCTCTAGTCGGCTTTTTCCGGCGTATAGTTAAAGCTGGTATTTCGTCGCGTATAGTTAGACCTGCCATGTTAAGTATGGCCGTCGTTCCGGCGTTTATTTTGAATTTTTGAATTTTTTTGCGTAAGTCGTCCGTGAATCGGGATGGACGTAATTCACGTCTATGTTAAAAAAATTACGTCCTTGCGACGTCATTTAGCGCAATGCATGGAGGGAAATTTAGGGAGGGCGCATGCGCAGTTCATTCAGCGCGGGGACGCGCTTCATTTAAATGAAACACGCCCCCTAATCGCTGATTTGAATTATGCGCTGTTACACCGTGACTTACGGTGCAAATTCTTTCAGGATTCGAACCAAGGACCAAGTAAGTCACGGCGGCGTAGCGTATCTCAGATACGCTGCGCCGGGGCAGATCTTTGTGGATCTGCCCCAAAATATCAACCAAAAATCCTGAAAAAAGTTGCAGTTCAGTGAATAAAATAAGTATTTGATCCACAAGCAAAACACGTCTTGTGCCGCGTACACACGGTCGGAATTTCAAATGTTCGATGGGAGCTTTTTTTCAGAAATTCCGACCGTGTGTACGCGGCACAAGACGTGTTTTGCTTGTGGATCAAATACTTATTTTATTCACTGAACTGCAACTTATTTTCTGGATTTTTGGTCGATATTCTGTGCACATGGACACAGTGAGGCACAGTGAGGCATGTGGTTAATATTTTTTATAATTTTTTTTATCCTATGTGCTTTTTAGAAACAACAGCACGTCAAACCCAAGACAGTTTCAGGCCCTTTGCTGGCGGCAGGAATATTTTTCTCATCAATGTCTAATTCCTGCATCGTCAGCTGTGCAGAGACAGGTGCACTTTGAACTCACGAAAAGAGCTGACACATGGATTAAAGCCGATTTCACCCACTTCACAGCGGCTGTCACTCACCGCCGTTAAACTAATCCCGAACTTACCAGGCTAAGCTTTATTTGCTTAATCCTGGAGACTAATGGCTGGTTAATGTAATATTAAAATGTTGGACCTTCCTTCTATCCCCTCACCGCTCTGCGCACCACAAGACACAGGCTAATTAAGGTCCCTCCAAAGACTCCATAAAAGCTAACCTTGCATTATTAGGAAGATCAGCAGTCGCTGAATGCCGACACAGCAGCGCGCCGTTCCCTAGACACAGCGCGCAGAAATGATAATAATGAAGCGAGACGGCCCTGCTTGTCTTTCATCGTTCCCCCGAAAAACTTTTTTTTGGCATATTTTGGCATTTTTTTAAATCAGAGGTCAACCTTGGAAGGCAACAACATTGGGCAATTCTTTACAGTGAAACCTTGGTGTAACGGAATGGCCGTGATGCCCAGAGACTTTTGAAGGATGCGGGGTACTCCTGTGCCAGCTTCACTAATAACTCTTGGGTCTAGGGTTATCCTATGTCCAATAGGGGCATAGGATGACTGAGAAATGATATCATGAATTACATGAGATGGGACAGTAATGATAATTCATGTATTGCAGGATATCTTGAAATATTACAAGTCGTTAATTCTGACCCCAACAGGTCAATAGGAGAGTGTCTCATTCAATGTGGTACATAGACTGTTGAGGTGCTAATTACCGTATTTATCGGCGTATACCGCGCACTTTTTTGCCCTGAAAATCAGGGCAAAATCGTGGGCGCGCGATATACGCCGATACACGGTTCCCGCGCCGAGTTTGAACCACTGTGCCGGTGTAGTGTCACAGTTTGCTACCTATCGTAGAATGCTGCGGAAGTCACGTGGCGGCCAACTGTGCATGCGCGATGCGTTCTAAACGCAAGTGCGATGCGTTCCAATGGATTTACGACAGTACACACCAGCGAACCCGGCATTCAGGGCGGATTTAGAGGAAAGTGGCCACTCGGCCTTCTGGCTCTTTTTTTAACATCCTCCAATCCACGGGGATGTTAAGGAAAGAGCCTGGATGCCGACCAAGGTTTCACTGGTGTGTACTGTCGTGAATCCATTGGAATGCATCGCATTTGCGTTTGGAACGCATTGCGCATGCGCAGTTGGCCGCCACGTGACTTCCGGAGCATTGTACGATAGGCAGCAAACTGTGACAATACACTGGCATATACCGAGCGCAGTACACTTGGGTATAGTAGGGCAGGCTTGGCTCCTCTTGCGGTCACATCCTGGACGTACAGGACGCACAGGACGTGACCGCGAGAGGAGCCGAGCCTGCCCGACTATACCCGAGTGTACTGCGCTCGGTATATGCCGGCGCAGTGGTTCAAACTCAGTGCGGGAAGCGGGGAGGACACCATGATGGCCGCAGAAGGACGCTGGACCCGACGAGGCCGCCGATGGACGCCGCGCAAGACACCAAAACTGTAAGTACTAAAATGTTTTTTTTTTTTACAGGAATGCGGGTCCACATTAGGGGTGCGCGCTATACGCCGGAGCGCGCAATACCCCGATAAATACGGTAAGTCCACCTGGCTGTAGTGATAAAAGCTTATTGTGCTAATTAAGTCTGCCTCTCAAGAACCTTTCATTGTGTGAAGTTCTATTGATGATAATATGTGATGTGACTTAGCACCCTCTAAAGGTCGGACGTCTGACTTACGTCTACAAAGGAATGTGTATTGTGTAGCAGGTGAGAATAACTTATCGCGGAGTCAGAACGTCTGGGTAATGATTAGTAATTAGTTCATGTAGATTATCTGAATGTCATTATCTGAAGGAATGTGTATTGAGCACCCATTGTGTCATGTTGTGGGTGGAGTTAAGCCATTGTTTCTTGGGGCTTCTAACTGTATATAACAAGCCTGAGTTTACTAGACATGTGCATTCGTTTTCGTTAGAATGCATTTTCGTCCGAAAATCTTGTTTTTTTGTTATCGTTTTAACAAACGATAACGAAAGCGCAAGAAACGAAAACCGAAAGATCCGACATAAAAAATGCTTTATTTTCGTTGTCGTTGCGGTAAAAATTCGATATAGAGAGATTCGACATTATAGAGAAAAGATTTGACATCACAGAGAAAAGATTCGACACTATAGAAATAATAGATTCGACATTACAGAGAATAGATTTTGATTTATGAGAAAATAGATTTGACATTATAGAGAATAGATTCGACATTATTACTAGTCATACAACATTAGAATTCTTGTAGGCGGAATATTCGAATGGAAATGTACGATTCGACGTAAAGTTTCGGCCTTCCGTCGAATATTCTTTTGACCATTCGACAGAAACCAAGTATCATTGGATTTTCGGACGAAAGCTATTCCCCAACGAAAAACGAAATAAATCAAAACGATTTTCGGGAGTAACTAAATACATTTATTTTACAAACGAAAACGAAAAAACGAAACAAAATATCCCAGTCTGCACATGTCTAGAGTTTACCATTAAAGTATTCTGTCTGTTTGGAACCAGAGAACAGAGCTGTGTCTCGTTATTCTGGGGGGAAAGCCAATGGATCCTGTCTGCTGGATTGTGTCGGAAGCTGTCTTGGGTTGGTGGAATGGAATATCGTAACGGCGTTAACCCCTGACCATTACACTTGGTTTGAGGGTAACTTGGTTTGAGAGCGTTTTGCAAGACAAGCAAAATGTTTTAATCAATTTTTCCTTGATATACAAGCGATGTCTTGATATGCGTCATGTCACAACTGAGTATAAAAAAGAAGAGAAGAGCCTCTAATGCCGCGTTCACATGATCGGAATTTCCAATAAAAAAGTCAGACTGAATTTTTTCATCAGATATTCCGACCGTGTGTGTGGACGCCATCAAACTTTTTTCCGTCGGAGTTTAGAATTAGAACATGTTTTATTTTTTTCCGATCGGACATTACGATGGAACTCCGATGGAGAAAAAAATATGCATGCTCAGACTCAATTTAACGCATGTTTTGAAGCATTGAACTTCATTTTTCTCGGCTCGTCGTAGTGTCTTACGTCACCGCGTTTTAGACGGTCGGAATTTGGTCTGACAGTGTGTATGCAAGACAGCTTGAACGGAATTCAGACGGGAAATTTGATCGGATTTTATGCCATCGGAAATTCTGTGTGTACAAGGCAATAGTGTAGCAATATGGTTACATTTAATTAAGGTTTCAACATTTTGCTACTTACAGTATTGCTACACTTATGCCGCGTACACACGATCAAAATTTCAGATGAAAAAAGTCAGGTGGATATCCGTTGGATAATGTATAGAGATGAGCTTGGGTTCCGATCCTGGTGTGGGCCAAACCCTTGCCAACCTTGGAAATCAGCTGCCTGTGCAGCCTAGTTTTTTTAGATATTTTGGGGGATATTTATTATAGCAAAAAGTAAATCATATTGTTTTTTTTTTTCAAAATTGGCGCTCTATTTTTGTTTATAGAGCAAAAAATAAAAACCGCAGAGGTGATCAAATACCACCAAAAGAAAGCTCTATTTGTGGGAAAAAAGGACGACAATTTTGTTTGGATGCAACGCCGCACGATCGCGCAATTGTCAGTTAAAGCGCCGCAGAGCCGAATTGCAAAAAGTGCTCTGGTCTTTGGCCAGTCAAATGGTCCGGGGCTGAAGTGGTTATAAAGAGGTAATTAAAATTAATTCACATGTTAAAAGTTTTGTGTTTGTTTTTTCTAAGTTAAATAGACAGAATGCAAACCAGAAAAATGACTAGAGTACAATAAAATTAGAATGCAAAAAAAGCAATGTTTTACATTTTATATATATAAATATATATATAACATATACATAATTTATACATTTATAAATTATGAAGAGGTAATTAAAAATAAATTTACATGCTAAAATGTTTGTGTTAGTTTGTCACACGTTAAATAAAAAGAATGCCCACAAGAAAAATGACTAAAGCACAATAAAATTTGAATGCAAAATAAAAAGCTATGATAAAAAAAAAAAAAGAAATGTTTTACATTTTATAAATATTATTATTTTTTGTACATGCCGGGTATTTATTATATTTATGGCGATCATAAAATGTTCTGCTATCCTACTGGGATACCTTAATACTGTAAGTTGTTCATATACATACATATATATATATGTGTGTGTGTATAAATTATATAAATGATGTATATGTAATATATATGTGTGTGTATATATATTTATTATATATGTATATATATATATATATATATATATATATATATATATATATATATATATAAAATTAGAATGCAAAAAAAAAAAGCTATAAAAAAAAAAAAAAATTAAATGTCTTTATTTTTTTGTACATGCTGGGTATTTATTATATTTATGGCGATCATAACATTTTCTGCTATCTTACTGGGATACCTTAATAAGTTGTTCATATATTTATATATATATATATATATATATATATATATATATATATATATATATATATATATATATATATATATATAAAACATATACATAATTTATACATTTATAAATTATAAAGAGGTAATTAAAAATTAATTCACATGCTAAAAGTTTTGTGTTAGTTTGCCACACATTAAATAAAAAGAATGCCCACAAGAAAAATGACTAAAGCACAATAAAATTAGAATAAAAAAAAAAAGCTATAATAAAAAAAAAAAAAAATGTTTTACATTTTATATATTTTATTTTTTTTGTACATGCCGGGTATTTATTATATTTATGGCGATCATAACATTTTCTGCTATCCTACTGGGATACCTTAATAAGTTGTTCATTGCAGGTACACAATCCCTTTTCCAAACATTACATCCATAAAGGCAGATTTATAATGGTACTTAGCTCTTCAGACAATGCAACACCTCATAGTAATATACAAGGCCTAGCTTAGCGATGGCACTTGAGGGATACGCAATGTGGGTAATGCCATCTCGCTTGAAATATATCAACCCTTCGTAGACAGTGGTGAAGGAGATTCTCATAAGTTTTTAATGAAGGCGTGATGGATCTCGTGCTATGTGGATATAGTTTGTTACTGAGCGCGGCAATCCACCCCGGCAAGGTAACCTCCGGGGAGCGAAGCGATTTATGGAGTGACACATTAGCGCCTCTATTTGAGGAGATGTGACCTTTTTTGGAGCACTACAAATCCATAAGTCATCTGAAAGCAATTATTTGTCCAAGCTAATTAACCATATTTTTAACAGATTACTTTTCAGCGGCGTTAGCGGGAGAAGCTCGCACTGATGTTTATCTGTTGGAGATGTGATAGACAGAAAGAAGCAAAGTTCTTGAAATCTACTTTCGGTTGAATGGCTGGTGTGAATATTCACGGCCGTTGCTGAATATTTTCATTATGGGCTCTTATGGGGTTATGAAAATATAATTATCGATTTTGAACGCTGATGAGCAGTTTAAATTTAGACAACAAACATAAAAATAACATATAACTAGATGCACACCTAATGCCTCGTACACATGACCGGGAAAACTGCGAGGAGAGCTTTTGGCTGGGAATCCCGGGCCGTGTGCAGGGCCGATCCTAGGGCCACAGGCGCCTGGGTGCAGAAATATTTCTGGTGCCCCCATATGGGCATGGTCATCTTACTAACTCCTCCCCATTACAAATGTTTCTATGGCAACTACTCAAACACATAGATGCTCCACCACAAAGTTTTTTTTTAACCTAGGATCCTTACACGATCTCTTAACAATAAACAAAATACAGGAAGAGAAGCAGAGTACTTTTTTGGTACTTGGAGGGAGGCCTCTGATGGACACAGAGAGGGCTTCTGTTAGAGAGTCTAGATGCTCAGCGCCCCCACCTCTGCAGGTGCCTGGGTGCAACGCACCCTGTGCACCCTGCCTAGGATCGGCCCTGGCCGTGTGTATGCTTCCGAACCAGCTCTCTTTTTTCCTGGCCAGATTCCCGGCTGACTTTTTCCCAGCGGAAAACTGATGTTTTTGGCAGTTTTCCTGTGGGGATAAAGTCAGATGGAGCATACACACGGTTGGGATTCCCGAGGAAAAGCTCTCATCGGAGTTGTTCCGACGGGAAAACTGAACGTGTGTACGGGGGAAAAAGTAGAGGGCAGTTTCTCGGTTTTCCCCTCTGGATTTCCGACGGACCTTTTGCCGTCAGGAATCCCGGTCGTGTGTACAGGGAATTAGACCAGCCTTTTCTCTGCCTTTTTAGCCCAGAGGAACCATTTTTTTCAGGTCTCAAGAAACCCCTGTTAAAACCAATTCAAAGAGGGTCAGAGGGTACTGGGAAACATTCCCCTTCATAATGGTGTTTAGAATGCCACCCTTACAGACAGCTAAAAAAGATCATTGGTGTAATGCAACAGTCTCTGCTAAGTGGTGTTGGTGCTATGCGGGCACAATCAGATGGGAGGTCAATTAACCACAGCTTAAGCAACCCCTAGCAACCTCTGAAGGAACCCTTGGGTTCTCTAGAACCTTGGATGAGAACCCCTAGAACTTCTAAAGGAACTATATGGTTTCATAGAACCTTAGATGAGAACCTTTAGGAACCTCTTAAGGAAATCTAGAGCCTTGGATGACAACTGCAAGCAACCTCTGGAGGAACCCTAGGGTTCCATAAAACCCTGGATGAGAACCCCCTAACAACCGCTGAAGGAAACCCTTTAGTTCCATAAAACCTTGAATAAGAACCCCTTGCAACCTCTGTAGGAACCCTAGGGTTCCAAAGAACCTTGGGGGAGAATCACTAACAACCTCTGGAGGAATAGTAGGGTTCCATAGGAACCTTGGAAGACAACCTCTAGCAACATCTGAATAGAACCATGCATGAGAACCCCAGCAACCTTTTAAAGCGGGAGTTCACCCGAAATTTTTTTTTAACATTAAATTGATGCTCATTTTGTGAAGGGGAATCGGGTAGTTTTTTTAAAAACGAAGCAGTACTTACCGTTTTAGAGAGCGATCTTCTCCGCCGCTTCCGGGTATGGTCTTCGGGACTGGGCGTTCCTATTTGATTGACAGGCTTCCGACGGTCGCATACAGCGCGTCACGAGTAGCCGAAAGAAGCCGAACGTCGGTGCGGCTCTATACGGCGCCTGCGCACCGACGTTCGGCTACTTTCGAAAAATCGTGACGCGATAGATGCGACCGTCGGAAGACTGTCAATCAAATAGGAACGCCCAGTCCCGCAGCCCATACCCGGAAGCGGCGGAGAAGATCGCTCTCTAAAACGGTAAGTACTGCTTCGTTTTTTAAAAAAAATACCCGATTCCCCTTGACAAAATGAGCATGAATCTAATGTTAAAAATTAACATTTCCTGGTGAACCTCCACTTTAAGTAACTCTAGGGTTCCATAGAACCTTGGATGATAACTCCAAGCAGCCTCTCGAGGAACCCTGGTGTTCAATAGAACCTTGGATGAGAACCCGTAGCAATGTCTGAAGGAACTCTGGGGTTCCATGGAACCTTGGATGAGAACCCTTAGCAATGTCTATAGGAACTCTAGAGTTCCATAGAACCTTGGATGATAACTCCAAGCAGCCTGTGGAGGAATCCGAGGGTTCCAAAGAACCTTGAATAAGAATCCCCAGAAACCTCTGAAGGAATCCGAGGGTTCAATAGAACAGGCTTGGAAAGATCAATTTGTAAATGGATTTGTAAATGGCTAAAAAAAATGGCTAAAAGACAGAATTCAGAGAGTCGTGGTTAATGATTCATACTCTGAATGGTCTAAGGTTATCAGTGGTGTACCACAAGGTTCAGTGTTGGGACTCTTACTTTTTAATATCTTTATAAATTATATTGGGTCTGGAATTAAAAGGAAAATTTCTGTCTTTGCAGATGACACCAAGCTATGCAGTGCAATAACGTCCTTACAGGATGTCTCCAATTTACAAGCCGACCTTAATGCTCTGTCTAATTGGGCGACTAAGTGGCAGATTAAGTTTAATGTTGATAAATATAAAGTGATGCACTTGGGGGGGTGAGAATATGCATGTATCATACATACTAGGAGGAGTACAACTGGGGCAAGCAATGGTTGAGAAGGATCTGGGGGTTTTGGTAGATCGTAAGCTCAATAATATCATGCAATGCCAAGCTGCGGTTTCCAAAGCGAACAAAGTCCTTTCTTGTATTAGGAGAGGTATGGACTCCAGAGAGAGATATAATGTTGCCCCTGTTTAAATCATTAGTAAGACCTCATCTGGAATATGCAGCTCAGTTTTGGGCACCGGTTCTCAAAAAGGATATCGGGGAACTGGAGAAAGTGCAGAGAATGGCAACTAAACTAACAGTAGTAAATTTGAGCATGCTTTGCTGGGGTTTTTTGCCTTCCTCTGGATCAACTGTGGGTATAGGTTTGTGCATATGGGATTGTATTTATTTTTTGGTTGAACTAGATGGACTTGTGTCTTTTTTCAACTTGGCTAGGATCCTTAGATTTCCATAGAACCTTGGATGAGAACTCCTAGCAACCTCTGGAGGAACTCTAGGGTTCCTTGGGACCTTGGATGAAAATGGCTCAAACCAACCACTAAAGCCTCGTACACACGACCGGTTTTCTTGGCAAAAACCAGCAAGAAAACTGCTTCTTGCCGAGTATACCGTTCGTGTGTACGAGGCTTTCAGGTTTCTCGTCTGGAAATCTGGCCAGAATCTCGACGAGAAAAAAAGAGAACCTGCTCTCTTTTTTCTCGTCGAGATTCTTGCCGGCCTGTTTCCCAACGAGAAACCCGAGAGTGTGTATACTTACCTGTCGCCGTGGAAACCCGCGCATGCTCGAAATGACTTCGACACAAGATGGCGGCGACGGCATCGAATGTGACGAGCGCATGCTCGTCTTTCCCCGATGACGTCATCGCGTTCTTGCCTTTCAAGAGAACCGCACTTCTTTTGAAAGGTCAGTGTGTACAATCGGGCGGCAAGAGATTCTTGCCAAGAATCTCGTCAAGGAAAAAACATTTTCGTACACACGATCATTTTCGGCATGAAAAAAACGAAGTTTTTCAGCATGTAGAAAAAACAAAGTTTTTCCAACTTCGTCATTAAAACGACGTTGCCCACACACCATCGTTTTTAAAGAAATGCTCTAGCAAAGCGCGGTGACGTACAACACGTGCCGACGGCACTATAAAGGGGAAGTTCCATGCGGATGACGCCACCCTTGGGGCTGCTTTAGCTGATTCTGTGTTAGTAAAAGACGATTCACGCTTTTCTGTCTGTTACAGCGTGATGAATGTGCTTACTCCATTACGAACGGTAGTTTTACCAGAACGAGCGATCCCGTCTCATGCCGAAAAATGATCGTGTGTACGCGGCATCAGACTTAGTTTGCACTGGTGGTAGGGGGATCAGTCACCTGTTTCTACTGCCTCCTGACCACCCAAGTCCAAATGTATCCATGGCAGCTGGATGGGTGAGTTAACATTGCCATGCTCGTGACGCTCCGGGTTTCCGGTGTGGCAATTTTAACTTGGCAAGGGTGTTGTCACCCTTTGAAAGGAAGTACCGTATTTGCCGGCGTATAAGACGACCTTTTGGATGCAAAAACATGCATCCAAAGTCGGGGGTCGTCTTATACGACAGGTCTGTTTCCGTCAGGCTACGGACATCCATGTTTCAGACTGTGGGCATCCATGATTTAAAAGCCGTGCCTCCTCCTCAGACTGTTCTGTGATAGGCGGAACACTAATTTTCCCAGCGGAGCCTCTGTTCAGTGTTCCGCCTATCACGGATGCCTTCTCATCCTCGGACGAGAGGACGTTCGTGATAGGCAGAACACTGAACAGAGGCCCCGCTGGGAAAATTAGTGTTCCGCCTACCACGGAACCGTCTGAGGAGGAGGTGCCGCT
The DNA here is from genome assembly GCF_905171775.1 of Rana temporaria. NCBI lineage: Eukaryota > Metazoa > Chordata > Amphibia > Anura > Ranidae > Rana > Rana temporaria. The sequence continues at coordinate 527,134,177 of NC_053490.1, read as the reverse complement.
TTTGAATCATGGATGCCCGCAGCCTGGAACATGGATGTCCGCAGCAAAAAAATAAGGTAGGGAGATCGTCTTGGCCGGCACAGTAGAGGCATGTGATGGACAGTGGAGGCATGTGATGGTCAGTGGAGGCATGTGATGGACAGTGGAGGCATGTGATGGACAGTGGAGGCATGTGATGGACAGTGGGGGCATGTGATGGACAGTGGAGGCATGTGATGGACAGTGGGGGCATGTGATGGCACAGTGGGGCATGTAATGGCACAGCGCAGTGGGGCATGTAATGGAATGGCACAGTGGGGCATGTAATGGAATGGCACAGTGGGGCATGTAATGGAATGGCACAGTGGGACATGTAATGGCATAGTGAGACATGTAATGTAATGTAACAGTGAGATTTGAAAAATGCCTGTTTCTGTCAGTGGTTGTTCCTGTCAGTGGTTGTTCCAGCTACCCCTCATCTTCCAGAAAGACCAGTAGGAAGGGGGTCGTCTTATACGGTGAGTATATCCCAAAACCACAATTTTTCCTGGAAAAATAGGGGGTCGTCTTATACGCCCAGTCGTCCTCTATGCCGGCAAATACGGTACTGTTAGAACCCTTGAACCCCTCTTTGTCCCTTCTTCTCCATAACATGGGTGGTGTTCTGTAGCTCACATAGGTAACCTGGACAGGAAGATAAGACTGCCTGAGCTAAGGACAGCACTTGTGGCAGGATCAACAGGTAATTTCAATGGCATTGTTAACAGAACAGAATGTCGGGAATGACAGATGCTCATTGTCGGGGTTTACATTACAAGTTAAGTGCTCTTCTATAAAAGATGGAATTATAATACAATTCTATTATTCTCTGCAGGTCTCTCTACCTCCGCCATGATCAGAATTCGGGACATGATCATCACGCAATTGTATTTCTTTGCACACAGACAATAACTTCCAACAGTTTGGGAGTCCTAATCCGGCTCTCTGGAAACAAAACACTCCATCTGTTAGCACACAAAGCAGAGTAATAATTCTCTGATTTTTCTGTTATTATTAATTACTGGATGCGCCATCATTCATCCTATCTGTAATAAAGCTGTCTCCTCTGTCTGTGCGTTAGATGTATCTTGTTTATTGCATCATTGACACAAATATATGATTTCTGAACTGTTGGGAATAATGGGTGAGCAGACCCTGTAATTAAAATTATAATAAAAATGATTACACAACAAAACCAGAAGTGACATGGGTTGGAAATAAGAACTGGAGGAACAGATGAGCTCCCAAGCAAAACGTAAAGTTCTACAGGCTTTTCTATGGTGTATAGTTTTGCAAGTGTAAGGGTCCAGCATTGCTGCATTGTGGTGCCATATATTAAAAATAAAAAAAAACCTGTGTGCAGCAGCCCCCTCCCTTTCAGCCCCCCTAATACTTACCTGAGCCCCATCTCGATCCAGCACGAGAGGCTCAGCTGTCTGGGATTGGCTGAAACACAGCAGTGGGCGCCATTGGCTTCTGCTGCTGTCAAGTTCAGTGAGCCAATGAGGAGGGAGAGAGGGGGTGGGGCCGAGCTGTGGCTCCGTGTCTGAATGGATACACAGATCAGCGGCTCTGTTCAGGTACCCCCAGAGCAAGCAGGGTGCTATGGGGGTACCATCTGTCTGGGATTGGCTGAAACACAGCAGCGGGCGCCATTGGCTTCCGCTGCTGTCAAGATCAGTGAGCCAATGCGGGGAGAGAGAGGGGGTGGGGCCGAGCCGTGGCTCCGTGTCTGAATGGACATACAGATCAGTGGCTCGGTTCAGGTGCCCCCATTGCACGCTGCTTGCTCTGGGAGCACTCGGCAGGACGGAGGAGCCAGGAGCTCCGGTGAGGAACCTGAGAAGAGGAAGCTCTGGACTGCTGTGTGCAAAAACCAAACTACACAGAGGAGGTAAGTATAACATGTTTGTTATTATTAAAACAAAAATAAGACTTTAATATCACTTTAAAGCTTTTGTAAAGGTTTTTCTTTTGGGGGGGGGGGGGGCCGGGAGGATAACAAATATGTTATACTTACATACTATGTGTAATGGTTTTGCATAGAGAGTCCCTGAACCTCCTCTTCTGGGGTCCCCTGCCGACGCTCCGGGCTCCTCCTTTTCCTAGTGCGCCACCATAGAAAGACTCAATTCCTAAGGGGGTACACCTGCAGGTTTGATCTTGACCCGGGCAAATTCCAATTTGTGAAAAACATTAATCTCTGCCAGTTCCTGTCAGTAGCTTTTGTAACTAAATAATTTTTCGCCTTCACTGATGTGCGCTGATGAGGCGGCACTGATGGGCACTGACAGGCTGAACTGATGGGCATTGATGAGGTGGCACTTATGGGCACTAATTAGGTGGCACTGATGAGGAGGCACTAATATGCTGCACTTATGGGCACTGATAGATGGCACTGATATGTGGCACTAATGGGCACTGTTAGGTGGCACTGATGGGTACTAATAGGTGGCACTGGTGGGCACTGATATGCAGCACTGGTGGGCACTGATAAGGGGCATGTATGGGTGGTACTGATGGGCACTGATGGGTGACACTGGTGGGCATTGATCAACAGCAGCTATGGGCATAGGCAGCACTGGTGGGCACTGATAGGCAACATGGATAATGCGGTACTGATGGGTGACACTGGTGGGCATTGATCGACAGCAGCTATGGGCATAGGCAGCACTGGTGGGCACTGATAGGCAACATGGATAGGCGGTACTGATGGGTGGCACTGATGGGCATTGATGCAGCAGCAAAGGCCATTGATGGGCAGCACTGATAGCCAGCACTGACTGGCATTGCTAATGGACACTAATTGGTGGCACTGATTGGTGACACTACATTGCTACACTGTAATCAGGGCATTGATGATCAGTGCCCTGATTACATTCCTAGATGTCCCCCTGCGTGGAGATGCCGCTGATCGGCTCTCCTCGCCACACACTCTGTCAGGGTGAGTCGAGGAGAGCCGAGTTTACATGTGACCGGCTGTGATTGGACACAGCCAACCACATGGTTAAAGAGCCGTGGACAGAGATCGGGGTCACACCGTGTCCTAGCAACACGGCGTGGCGTCAAACGCTGTGCTGTGCGCTGTCAAACGCTGTGCTTTGCACCCCCCATGGGCGTGCAAGACCGGTTATTCTGGGACGCCATCATATGATGGCATCCCAGAATGAGATCTGCAACGCCCCGCTGTCATTTGACGGTGGGCGGGAGGCAACTAGTTAAACAGGCTTTTGTTAATTCAGATGTTTCCGAATTAAAGAATTTGTTGAAATTGGATATAAAACAAATTCAGAACGAAACTATCGTATTTATCGGGGTATACTGCGCGCCAGCGTATAACGCGCGCCCCAAGCTTAGAAAGGTAGTTTAAGGAAAAAAAAGAAAACTTTTTGCCCTGCGTCCATCGGTGGCCTTGTCCGGAGTCCGTGTGCGGCCTTGCGCGGGGTCCGTCCAGCCTTGTGGGTGTCCGTCTGCGGCTTTGGAGGTGTCCGTCTGTGGCCTCCATCCAGGTGTCTGTCTCCGTCCAGTGTGTCCATCCGCACCTTGTCCGGGGTTGCAGCGGTGTTTGTTTTTTGGATTTGGCGCCGGAGAGGAGCCGGATTTCCTGTGTGTTTGGGCTCCTCTCGGGTCGTCTCGGCTCCTCTCGCGTGGCTGCGGGCGGAGCCGAGCGTGGCCGAGCCTAGCCAAGTGCTCGGCTCGGCTCTAGACAGCGGGGATCATTTCCCCTGATTTTAAGGGGAAAAAAGTGTGCGGTATACGCCGATAAATACGGTAATTACACATGTCTAGCAATGACAGACCCAAGATCAGGATGGAGAAAGTCTGCTGTCGGAAGTTAACGAAGGAATAAGGGGCCAGATTCACAAAGGGGATACGACGGCGTATCTCCTGATACGCCGTCGTATCTCCTAATACGCCGTTGTATCTCTGTTTCTATCTATGCGACTGATTCATAGAATCAGTTACGCATAGATATCCCTAAGATCCGACAGGTGTAATTGTTTTACACTGTCGGATCTTAGGATGCAGTACCGCGGCCGCTGCTGGGGGGAGTTTGCGTCGTAAACCAGCGTCGGGTATGCAAATTAGGAGTTACGGCGATCCACGCCGGATTTTGGCGTTCGCTACGTCGCCGCTAGTCTAGTTTCCCGTTGCAAATTTAGTGGTCGTTTTGGGTGCCCTAACTTTAGTCAGCAATCGTATTGCTGTCTAAAGTATGGCCGTCGTTCCCGCATCGAAATTAAAAATTTAACGTTGTTTGCGTAACACGTCCAGGAATACGGAAGTACGCTACGCGCGTCGCCGTTCGAAAAAATTACGTCACGGCGCGCAAAGCACGACGGGAATTGCGAAACGGAGCATGTGCAGTAGGTCCGGCGCGGGAGCGCACCTAATTTAAATGGCACACGCCCATTTGAATTGGCCCGCCTTGTGCCGGAGGCCGCGGGCGTAGTTTTCATCGCAAGTGCTTTGTGAATCAGGCACTTGCGATTAAAACTTGTGGCGGTGTAACTACGATACGTTACACCGCCACGATTCTACGTGAATCTGGCCCAAGGTTTCACCAAAAAAAGGGAGTTAGTAATGGTTACCCAGGGTTTCCAGAGTTTCTCAAATGTATGTACTGTACTTTTTTTAATAGTACAGCTTCCAGTTTGGCGGGAATCATTGCTTGGGTAATTCAAATTTTTGCCCCGAGTGCTCTCAGGGAAGGGGACAGCGGTCTGTTTAAATTGGCGGTGTGTCAACGCCATGGGCTTAGTTTTTTGGAGAGCCACTGTTGGGTCCGGCAGTAGAGGTGTAGCAAAAAGTTTTGATAGGATCACGAAGATCTCTGACCAAAAGTATTTTACTGTGGGGCATTCCCACCAAATATGGAGGTTTGGGCCCAAATCATTACAACCACAAAAACGCAGAGGTAACTTTTTACATTGGATTACTGCACAGATCTGGATGAAATACACAAAGCTCACCAAGATTTAAGGAAGAATACACAAGCCTCTTGTATCTTGGAAATATTTTCTTGGCACTGGGGTGGATTCAGGTAGGGGCGCGCACTACTACGGAGGCGCAGCGTACCGTTTTTACGCTGCGCCTCCGTAAATTACCTGCTCTACGCTTCATTCACGAAGCAGTAGCTCCGTAATTTGCGTGTGCGCTCCGGAAAACTGCCCGGCGTAAGCACGCGTAATTTAAATGATCCCGTAGGGGGCGTGGATCATTTCAACTAGGCGCGTTCCCGCGCCGAACGTAGTGCGCATGCTCCGTCGGGAAACTTTCTCGACTAGCATTGCGGTAAATGACGTCGCAAGGACATCATTTGCTTCAACGTGAAAGTAAATGGCGTCCAGCGCCATTCACGATTCACTTACGCAAATGACGTAATTTTTAAAAATCGCGACGCGGGAACGACGGGTATACTTAGCATTGGCTGCCCCTGCTAATAGCAGGAGCAGCCTTACGCAGAACCCGACGAACGCAAACGACGTAAAATGCGAACGCAGGGCGCGCATACGGTTGTGAATCGGCGTGAGTATGCAATTTGCATACTCTACGCTGACCACTACGGGAACGCCACCTAGCGGCCATCGTAAGAATGCAGCCTACGATACGACGGCATAAGAGCCTTATGCCAGTCATATCTTAGGCTGCAGTCGGCGTATCGACCTTTCTGAATCAGGAGCAGTCAATACGCCGGCGCATCTATGGATACGCAGGCGCAATTGCTTACTGAATCCACCCCACTGTGTTCAGCTTTGAAGTCCCCAATTAATTATTTTTTTATATTTTTTTCTAAAATAATTATTTTTAAAATAAACAGACACATAAAAGCTCCCTAAACTTCCGTGAGCTTTCTCAGTGCATCTGGCCAGGATATGAATTAATCTTAATTAATCTACATGTGAATTAAGTGTTTAACACTTAGCGGGGTGCAACCTAATGAGAACGCCTTTCCTAAGGAGACACATTGACGCTCATTTAAATCACAGAGCTGGGGGGGGGGCTGAGGGGGAAATTTATTTTACGCTAAAACACAGAAAATGGTTTCAGTACTGACAACGCACAGCAATTATTCACAGAACCAAAGGCAACCTTTCAAGGAAGATGCAATTGAAAGCTGCCGATTGGGTTGAACAGAAACGAGTAAGTGTTGGTGGAGCCCTGGACCCCAGTGTAGATAGGTGTTGTGACAGACTCAACCAGGACAAGGGCTTTTGGAGGGGACTGAAGGCTAGCTTTTTGCCTACTGACTACGGGCCTTGGCTTTTAAGGGAACACTACTCTATGAAAGGTGTGTGCCTGGGGGGGCCCTTGGAGTGACCTTGCTTCGGATTCTAGTCCACGTCTCCCCAAAACACACAGACTTTGGGAGCTGGGGGACCCAGATACACATTGGGTGTTACTTAGGGTGACCACATTTCCAAACTGCCATTCAGGGACCTCCTCTCTCACCTTCCCCAAAAAAAGATGAGGGGGGCGGGGGGTAATGTATTCTCGGCGTTGATGGGGAATTTGGCGGCAGGTTATTTGTCAGGTGACTGTGCCACTTGCCACCAGATGCAGTGCCGCTTGCCACCCATAGCCTGCCACCAGATGCAGGGCTGCTGTCACTCCCTTTGCATGAGCCCCGTGCGTAGAAGGAAATAGTGGAGTCACTATCTGGAGAGTGAAGATCACACCAGTCCCTGCTGCTTGCCGCTGGGTGCCAGAGGATGAGGAGGTGCCAAGGTGGGTGGGGACAGCAGTGCTGAACTAGGCCTTACTGTCTGAGAGTAAATTGTCACTGGTTGCAAGATGCCAGGCAGCGCCGCCCCTAGCAACCAGTTCCGGAAATGTAGTGATTAGTTAGTAGGGGGTGGCTGTGTCCTCTTTTTCATTCCTGGACATTGTATTGTCCCAGAATGAAGGTGCCAGGGACCCAGGACAGACATGTCAATTGCGGGACAGTCCCGGGCAATCCGGGACACATGGCCACACTAGTGTCCAAAATAGCAATGACTACCTCAGACTGTGAGATTTAGAGAAGATGTTAATATAATCAGCTCAAAGTAACCTGGTTCTGGGGGGGGGGGGTCTCCTGCTTTAGTCTGTTTGTCATGTGTTTTAACTTGTACACTGCAATATTTCCAATAAAACACTTAAACAAATTAGTTGTGTCACCTATTGTTTCTGTCTGTTGGCTAACTTGGAGGTATCTATGATTAACCTTGTTTCAGCTTTACCTCATTATCTAAACCAGTGTGTCAGGGACATGCTGGCCATAGCACAGCCAAAGTTCTGAGGCAAGGGTGAATCCGCATGCGCAGATGCGCTTGTTGAATGCGCTAGTTTGTTAGCCATTAATGCTGGCGCCAAATGGCCTATATTAGTGCAGCAGCTGCACTAGCGCTTTGCTGTCTGGTCTGCAGCTTTATCCGTATACCCGTTCTTGTGATCTCTGCTTGATTTAGGGTGACCACATCGCACGACCGCGCAATTGTCAGTTAAAGCGACGCAGTGCTGAATCGCAAAAACTGGCCAGGTCCTTTACCTGCATTTAGGTCCGGGTCTTAAGTGGTTAAACAATGGACGCCCGCAGCCCTTCAGGTACACTGACTCGAGTATAAGCCGAGGGGGGTATTTTCAGCCCTAAAAAAAGGCTGAAAAACTCGGCTTATACTCGAGTATATACAATGGCCAGATTCAAGAAGCACTTGTGCTTACTTGCTCCGGTGTAACGAGTGCTCCTGATTCAGGAACCTCGTTACACCGACTGCAGCCTAGGATATGACAGACATAAGCCTCCTTATGCCTTCACATCCCAGGCTGCATTCTTGCGTTGGCCGCTAGGGGGCGCGGCCATTGTGATCGGCGTATAGTATGCAAATTGCATACTACCACCGATTCACAAAAGTTGCGCGGGCCCTGCGCACGCAAGGTACGGAGTTTCCGTACGGCGACTTTAGCGCAAGGTTGCTCCTGCTAATAGCAGGGGCAGCCAATGCTAAAGTATAGCTGCGCTTCCCGCTCGTGAAATTTAAATTTCACGTCGTTTACGTAAGTGATTCGTGAATGGCGCTGGACGCCATTCACGTTCACTTAGAAGCAAATGACGTCCTTGCGACGTCATTTGCCGCAATGCACGTCGGGAAAGTTTCCCGACGGAGCATGCGCTGTTCGCTCGGTGCGGGAGCGCGCCTAATTTAAATGATTCCCGCCCCCGGCGGGATCATTTACATTAGGCGCCCTTACGCAGGGCTAATTAGCATAGCGCCCGCGCAATTTACGGAGCTACTGCTCCGTGAATCGCTGGGCAAATTGAAATATTTGCGTGGGCGCAGAGAAAAATCTTTGCTCTTTGCCCACGCAAATATTGCTCCAATCTACCTGAATCTGGGCCAGTATTTTATCTAAGAGAAATTCCCAAAACATGGCCTGTTAGGATTACTTGAGGACTGAGGTTGAACCACTGGATTAAAATGATCCAGTGACAGGCATCCTATTACTTATCTTGCTGCGGATATTTAATGCTATCTAAGGTGTATCTGCAAAGGGATTTATAATGGGCACCTGATCAATAGCCCATCATCCAGGGGACTCCAGGATAATAGTTCTATACCTCTTATGAAGTGCAATTCCTAGAAATCATATTAGAATATTGACAACTGTGCCTCGCTGTCAATATGTTGCCGCACAGCGAATAGCCGGTTTAATTTTGAACGATCTGTGACAATTCAGAAGACAAAAAAATCCCCGGTGAGTCAGCGTATTGCACCCCTCTAAGCACCAGCCAGTTTAGAAACTGTGTTGTGTACGTCGTCACGTCACCGCGGGAGGGGCCGGGAGATGGGCGAAGAGTAATGGGCCTGTTAAATGGGAATGCTGCATGTTTATCAGAAATTACCTGGCTTAGGAAAAAAAGTAATTTAGTGATAAATGATTATCCGATTGGAGGTAACGCTGTCAGCAAAAGCCGCCTAAGATTAATCTTTTTTTTTTTTTTTTGCCAATCCTTTCTGATCCAGCAACAGCAGCAAAAAAAAATAAAGCACAAGCCTAATGCCATGACAATGCAAGTGGCATTAATGTTGTGACAATCCTAAAAAAAATCCCCATTTTGTAAAGTGTGGAATTTATGTCACAGGATTCATTTCTACGTCTGGAAGGTCCGGTCAATGTTTGCATATGAAAAAAAAAAAAAAAAATGTGAACCCAGGTTTGCATAATCAAATGTATTCCTTTAATTCTTTTATCTCGCAAAAGGAAATCCCATCATGCTTTAGGCCTCGTACACACGACAGAGTTTCTCGGCAGAATTCACCGAGAAACTCGGTCAAAACCCGGATTCTGCCGAGAAACTCTGTCGTCTGTACAGTTTTGGCCCGATGGAGCCGCCGAGGAGCTCGACGAGAAAATAGAGAACATGTTCTCTATTTTCTCGTTGTTCTATGGGAGAAGGCGGCCCGCCGAGCTCCTCGGCGGCTTCATCCCAGAACTCGACGAGGAACTCGACGTGCTTGGCACGTCAAGTTCCTCGGCCGTGTGTACGGGGCCTTACAGAGGTCACTGGACCACTTGGCAGGTTGGTATAAAAGGTTGCCCGGTAGTGTGTCCCATTTGATGTCCCATGTTCCTTGGGACTAGGGATGAGCCGAACACCCACTCCCCCCTCCCACCAGTCCATTACCAGGCCCTTTGGATCTGGTATGAATATTAACCACTTAAGCCCCGGACCATTTTGCAGCTAGATGCCCAGGCCAGGTTTTGCGATTCGGCACTGCGTCGCTTTAACAGACAATTGCGCGGTCGTGCGACGTGGCTCCCAAACAGAATTGGCGTCCTTTTTTCCCCACAAATAGAGCTTTCTTTTGGTGGTATTTGATCACCTCTGCGGTTTTTATTTTTTGCGCTATAAACAAAAATAGAGCGACAATTTTGAAAAAAATGCAATATTTTTTACTTTTTGCTATAATAAATATCCCCCAAAAACATATATCATTTTTTTCCCCTCAGTTTAGGCCGATACGTATTCGTCTACCTATTTTTGGTAAAAAAAATCACAATAAGCGTTTATCGATTGGTTTGCGCAAAATTTATAGCGTTTACAAAATAGGGGATAGTTTTTTTTTTTTTGTTTTTTTTACTACTAATGGCGGCGATCAGCGATTTTTTTCGTGACTGCGACATTATGGCGGACACTTCGGACAATTTTGACACATTTTTGGGACCATTGTCATTTTCACAGCAAAAAATGCATTTAAATTGCATTGTTTATTGTGAAAATGACAGTTGCAGTTTGGGAATTAACCACAGGGGGCGCTGTAGGAGTTAGTGTTCACTTAGTGTGTGTTTACAACTGTAGGGGGGTGTGGCTGTAGGTCTGACGTCATCGATCGAGTCTCCCTATAAAAGGGATCACTCGATCGATGCAGCCTCCACAGTGAAGCACGGGGAAGCCGTGTTTACATACGGCTCTCCCCGTTCTTCAGCTTTGGGGAGCGATCGCGACGGGGCGGCTATTAACGAATTGCCGCGCTGTTGTCCCGAATCGCTCCCCGCGGGTTAGCGCCCGCCGCATGTACCGGAGGGGTCCCGATCGGACCCCCGACCCGCGTCAAGGAGGGGATGTACATGTACGCCCATCTGCCTGTACGTGCCATTCTGTGGACGTATATGTACATGCGGCGGGCGTAACCGGTTAAGGGGACCCCACACCAAAATAAAAAAAAATGCGTGGGTGTCCCACCAAAATCCAAACGAGGCACTTAAGGTCTGGTATGGTTATTAAGGGGAACCCTGCGACAATTTTTTTTATCAAAATGGCATAGGGGCCCCCCCAAAATCTATACCAGACCCTTATGCAAACATGGAACCTGGCAGGCCGCAGAAATCCTGCAGTCAGCGGGAGCCTCCCATGGAGTCTGAGTTTTTTTCTTTTTTTTTTTCGGGTCGTCGGACGCTGTGATCGAAGATGAATGGACATCGCAAGACACTTTTTATTTTTTAATAAAAGGGGTTGTAAATTCAAATAAAAAAATAAAATAAATAACAAACATGTTTAGGATGCATTAAGGTGAAAAAACATGAACCTTTAGTGTCCCTTAAAGGACTTGTCCCAAACTGTCTCCTGTCATTTTTACAATTTTGACACTTTTTTTGGTGAATGGGTAGGGGTACAATGTACCCGATACCCATTCACATGGGGGGGGGGGGGGCAAAATCTGGGGGTCACCTTGTTAAATGGGGCTTCCAGATTCCAATATCTCTATATCTGGACCCCTTTACATTACACAGCACCCTGGACCCCTTTATATTACATAGCACCACACCTCTGGACCATTTTACATTACATAGCACCCTGTACCTCTGGACCCCTTTACATTACACAGCACCCTGCATCACTGGACCCCTTTACATTACACAACACTCTGCACCTCTGGGCCCCTTAACATTACACCGCACCCTGCACCTCTGGACCCCTTTACATTACACAGCACCCTGCACCTCTTGACCCCTTTACATTACACAGCACCCTGCACCTCTGGACCATTTTACATTACACAGCACCCTGCACCTCTGGACCATTTTACATTACACAGCACCCTGCACCTCTGGACCCCTTTACATTACACAGCACCCTGCACCTCTGGACCCCTTTACATTACACCGCACCCTGCACCTCTCGACCCCTTTACATTACACCACACCCTGCACCTCTGGGCCCCTTTACATTACACAGCGATTTTTAAACTTTGCTTATGGAGATTTTTAAGTGTAAAAGTTTGTCGCCATTCCACAAGTGGCCTAAATTTTGAAGCTTGACATGTTGGGTATCAATTTACTCGGCAAAACATTATCTTTCACAATATAAAAAAAACTGGGCTAACTTTACTGTTTACTTATTTTTTAATTAAAAAAAGTGTATTTTTTCCCCAAAAATTGCGTCTGTAAGAAAAAAGTATTGCAACGGCCGCCATTTTATTCTCTAGGGTGTCTGATTTTCTATTTTTTAATAATATTAATAATAATAATATTATATATATATATATATATATATATATATATATATATATATATATATATATATATAAAATGTTTGGGGGTTCTAAGTAATTTTCTAACAGAAAACAAGGAATTTTAACTTGTAAACGCCAAGTGTAAAAAAATAGGCCCGCCCTTAACCGCTTGCCAACCACTGCACGCACTTTTACGTCGACAAAATGGCATGGTTGGGCAAATGGGCGTATATATATATATATCCCCTTTAATTTGCCGGCCGTGTGGTCGCGCACGCGCCGCCATCTGCGCGCTCTCGACCCTGTCGCGAGCTCCGTGACCGTGCCCGCAGGACCCACGGACTCGATGTCCACCAGTGTCCAGCAATCGGGTCACAGAGCTGAAGAACGGGGAGATTACTGTGTAAACACAACATCTCCCCGTTCTTCGTAGTGACATGTCACTGATCGAATGCTCCCTTTCATTGGGAACAGCGATCAGTGACGTGTCACGGCAAGCCACACCTCCTAACAGTTAGAAGCACTCCCTAGGTCACACTTTACCCCTACAGGTTAACCCCCTTACTGCCAGTGTAATTTTTACAGTAATCAGTGCATTTTTATAGCACTGATGGCTGTAAAAATGACAATGGTACCAAAATAGTGTCAAAGTGTCCGATGTGTCCGCCATAAAGTCGCAGTCACGATAAAAATCACTGATTGCCACCATTACTAGTAAAAAAAAAAAGAAATTAATAAAAATACCATAAAACTATCCCCTATTTTGTAGATGCTATAACTTTTGCGCAAACCAATCAATAGATACTTATAGCGATTTTTTTAACCAAAATTATGTAGAAGAATACGTACCGGCATAAACTGAGGAAAATAAACATGTTTTATATATTTTTGAGGGATATTTATTATAGCAAAAAGTAAAAAATATTGATTTTTTTTCAACATTGTCGCTCTATTTTTGTTTGTAGTGCAAAACATAAAAACCACAGAGGTGATCAAATACCACTAAAAGAAAGCTATATTTGTGGGGGAAAAAGGGACGTCAATTATGTTTGGGAGCCACGTCGCACGACTGCGCAATTGTCAGTTAAAGCGACGCAGTGCCGAATCGCAAAAAGTGGCCAGGTCTTTGACCAGCAAAATGGTTCGTGGTTAATAAAAAAAATAAAAAGGTACATGGAAATTGTTCATGGCATGTTGTAATATAGGACTATAGCGAGCTGAGATTCTTCCGATTGTAGTTTATATCTTCTTTAACTCTCTATTTGTTATTATAGTCAGGTGGATTGCGCGGTGAAAAACCTCCAGTTTATCAATGTCTGTGGCCGAGGTGTCAAACCTTGAGAAATCATTAGTCATCCAAACGTTTCTTGCCGTCTCCTGACCTCGTTGAGGAGTAGAAAAAGGTGGTGGTGGGACATTTCAGAATAAAATGACGCACAGCGAAGACTAGAGCCAATTTTCAGCTGTCACACGATGAAGAAGTCCATTTCACCGAATGATTTAGAAAGAGAAAAACTGAAGTGACGGGGGTTGGCCTTTGGGTTGGACGGCGGAGACCTGTCAGAAGCTGATTGGCATGGAAAAGGCTAAAGATCGTCTGGTCGCATTCCCCCAATTCCGAGAGCATCGGCTCTCAACCTCATTAAAACAATTAAGGCAGTCGCGGAAAAAAAATGGCAAGATCTGAAGTGAAATTTAGTTCTTTAGGAAAGTCTCTATCATTGAAAACCTGTGCATCCAGAAGATCCACCCGTAGCGTATGCTTGGTGAAAGTCAGAATAAAGTGATTTGATTCTGCCGGTGATTCACCACACAACATGCTGCGTTATCATTGATGGCACCCTAAACGAGCACAAATACACAATAAAATGTGGCACAGAGACCGGGTCTCGACGGGTTCCCTGAGTCTCATACTAACGTTCAGGACCCGGAACACTGTGTGAAGGGCAGTGGAGAGAGGTCGTTGTAGTCAGGCTGGCTGGCAGAACCTGAAAAGAGCTATTTGAGATCAGTAGCTGGGAAGAGGGCAGTTAGCACCAAGAACTTTCTACACTATAGGGGCCCATGGTCCCTGCCTGCAAAGGGCAATTCACTGGGGCCTGGTTGAGTTAGAATCAGCCCTAACCATGCGGTGCTAGCTAGTCTGGAGGAATAACAGTCTGCAGCAAGGGAAGTGCTGGAGGAATAACAGTCTTTTTTTTTATTATTATTATTATTATTATTATTATTATTATTATTATTATTATTATTATTATTATTATTATTATTATTATTATTCCTTTATTATTATTATTATTATTATTATTATTATTATTATTATTATTATTCCTATTATTATTCCTATCATTATTCTTATCATTATTATTATTATTCTTTTTATTATACAGGATTTGTACTTTTGATTTGATTTTTGATTAGTAAAGATTATATTCTTCTTATTATTATTATTCTTATTAGTATTAATATTTAAAATGAAAGCATATGAAGGTTGAACAAGTGGAGTGTATCGGACTTCTTTTTTTAAATGTTTATATTATTATTATTATTATTATTATTATTATTATTATTATTATTATTATTATTGTTATTTTTATCATACAGGATATGTACTTTTTTTTAATTAATAGCGGCAAATAAGGATTTAAAATGAAAGCATAATTAAATATGAACAAGTGGAGTATATCTGACTTTTTTTTAAATGTTTATATTATTATTATTATTATTATTATTATTATTATTATTATTATTATTATTATTATTATTATTATTATTATTATTATTATACAGGATTTGTACTTTTTTTAATTAATAGAGGCAAATAAGGATTTAAATTAAAGAATAAGAAGGATGAACAAGTGGAGTTTATCTGACTTTTTTTTAAATGTTTAGATTATTATTATTATGATTATTATTATTATTATTATTATTATTATTATTATTATTATTATTATTATTATTATTATTATTATTATTATTATTCCTATGATTATTCTTATTCTTTTTATTATACAGGATTTGTACCTTTGATTTGATTTGATCTTTGATTAGTAAAGATTATATTCTTCTTCTTCTTCTTCTTCTTCTTCTTCTTCTTCTTCTTCTTCTTCTTATTATTATTATTATTATTATTATTATTATTCTTATTAGTATTAATATTTAAAATGAAAGCATAAGAAGGTTGAACAAGTGGAGTGTATCG
Source organism: Rana temporaria (assembly GCF_905171775.1). Taxonomy (NCBI): domain Eukaryota; kingdom Metazoa; phylum Chordata; class Amphibia; order Anura; family Ranidae; genus Rana; species Rana temporaria. The sequence continues at coordinate 527,118,964 of NC_053490.1, read as the reverse complement.
GACTTCTTTTTTTAAATGTTTATATTCTTATTATTCTTATTATTCTTATTCCTATTATTATTCTTATTATTATTATTATTATTATTATTTTTTATTATACAGGATTTGTACTTTTTTTTAATTAATAGAGGCAAATAAGGATTTAAAATTAAAGCATAAGAAAGATGAACAAGTGGAGTTTATCTGACTTTTTTTTTAAATGTTTAGATTATTATTATTATCATTATTATTATTATTATTATTATTATTATTATTATTATTATTATTATTATTATTATTCCTATTATTATTCTTATCATTATTCGTATAATTATTATTCTTATTCTTTTTTATTATACAGGATTTGTACCTTTGATTTGATTTGATTTTTGATTGGTAAAGATTATATTCTTCTTATTATTATTATTCTTATTAGTATTAATATTTAAAATGAAAGCATAAGAAGGTTGAACAAGTGGAGTGTATCGGACTTATTTTTTAAATGTTTATATTCTTATTATTCTTATTATTCTTATTCCTATTATTATTCTTATCATTATTCTTATTATTATTATTTTTATTATACAGGATTTGTACTTTTTTTAATTAGTAAAGATTATATTATAAATTTTCAGGACTTTTATAATAATAATAACAATAATAATTATAAAAATAATAATAAAATAATATAAATACAATCTGTACTGAAAAAAAAAGGACGATGTAACAACAGAAGAATAGAAATCCTATCTTCTCTACCTCCCCCTGCGGTCGCCCCAAATTCAACACACTCCATTGAACATAAAATGTGTTAGTTTTACTAAAATATAATATTTTAATTAATTAGTCACAGTTAAACAGTCATACTTCGTTAGAGAAATATGGGATTAGCCAAATTGGAGGATAATTGGTGTCTCAAGATAATGAGGGAATTTCAGAGTGACACAAAGCTAATGTGTCACAACTGGATGAGTCAGAGTCCCGGCCTGCCTGTTTCTCTGGGCATGCTGGGAAATTTTTCAGGACAATGATTCTGACTTCTCTTTTAAAGTCTAATATGTGACCAGGAAAGGTCAAGGAGCAGGGTTAACCTTTACGGCTGCCTAAACCGTTTAACAAAATTGATGGGTGCACATGATGATGTTTTCAGTTTAATGAAACAATATTTGTTGCATGTGAGCGCGGCACCGTACGGCAGGCTGAAGTGGTGCAAAATCTTTGTTAAATTTCTGCGTGATGCACCTTTTTTTATATTTATAGAGCTAGATTCACGTAGCTCGGCATATAGTTTTGCCGGCGTAGCGCATCTCATATGCGCTACGCCAACTTAAAATAGGACGCCCAGACCATTATTCACAAAGGTCTGGCTGATTTTTGGGAAGGGAGGGTGTCCCTGAATTATAGTTTGTAAATGTGGTCACCCTAAAAGGGAAGGGGTTAGCCACTAGAGGGCGAGGAGGGGGTTAAGTGTGTCCTAGGGAGTTCTTCTAACTGTAGGGGAGGTGGGCTGTGTGTGGCACGACACTGATCACCGCTCCCGATTACAGGGAGCGGTGATCAGCGTCCTGTCACTAGGAAGAATGGGGAAAGGCTTGTTTACATCAGCACTCTTAAAGGGGAAGTATATACCGTATTTATCTTCCTATAACGCGCCCTGGCGTATAGCGCGCACCCCCAACCTAGAAGAAAAATTCCTGGAAAAAAATAAAGACTTACAGTTTGGAGGCCCCTCGTCGGTGTCTTCCCCGGCGTCCATCGCGTCCATCGGCGGCCTTGTCCGGCGTTCTTCTGCGGCCATCATGGTGTCCTCCCCGCTCTGTTCTTCAGCCGATCCCCGCTTCCCGCGCTGTGTTTGAACCACTCCGCCGACATATACCGAGCACAGTACACTCGGGTATACTCGGCAGGCTCGGCTCCTCTCGCGTAAAGGACGTACAGGACGCACAGGACGTGACCGCGAGAGGAGCCGAACCTGCCCGAGTATACCCGAGTGTACTGCGCTCGGTATATGTCGGCGCAGTGGTTCAAACAAGGCGCGGGAAGCGGGTATCGGCGTATATCGCGCACCCACGATTTTGCCCTGATTTTAAGGGCAAAAAAGTGCGCGTTATACGCCGATAAATACAGTATACGTCGATCTGCCCACAGGAGCCATTGTGTCGACGTATATATGCATGGCCCGGTCATTACGCGGTTGACCCGCCCTGAATCCAAGGGTGGGGGGAAAATATCGGAGTTGAATATCTGTTGTAACATGTGCTTGAATAAAGTTAGTCTGCTGTTTTTTTACCCAACACTGTGTTACGGCTGGTGACTGGGTGAGCTAAGGGGTCTTGGATAGTGCTGGTTCTGGACAGAGAAAGCATTTACGACGGACATAGTCCTGTTGAGACAAATAATTGTCCCAAATCTATTATAGTTTTTTGTACATGAAAGGAATACAATGTGATCTTACTTACATCTACCAAACATTTTTCATGGTTGAAGGTCTTTTTGAAGAGGTAAGAAGCTTACTTGATAAATAATCATAGATAAAGGCTGGGGATGAGGACATTGGTTACCTGAGAAGATGAGAATTTTTTTTTTTTTTTGCTATGAAAGATATCCAGCTTGACTGGTGCTACAAAATATAATACTTCATAGTAACCTATTTTACTCAAAGAGGTTTTACCTGTCAAGGGCATGAAAAAGGCTTTGTTACGGTAGTGAGTAGATTAAGCGTGGAGCCTTGACAGATTCATATGTTCCCAGACGGAGCGCGTGCTCCGGTAATTACACCATCCCAACTTCCCTCCGGGCAGTCCATGTACAGGAGACTGATCTGCGCCTTTCTCCAAGGTAGGAAGGAAACACTAGGCTTTATTACGGAAATTTGTTGAAAGAAGCCATGGATGACTTTGTTCTACCATCACATCCAGCCAACACATAGATATCTGGGCTAAGTCGTCAATATAATGAGCTGCAGTCACCACCAACACACAGACGAAACGCGTGTAATCATCGAGGAACAAAGCGTCACCGTGTGCTCGCTGTAGCCGGTGCTTTGGCTAATGGGCATCCATAATCACATGAATAAAGAGCATTCCCTAGGCTAAGATTAGGAAGTTGTCAACATGTGTTTTAAGTGTCTATCTTTTGCTCGAAAAGAATATATTCGCAAAGATGAGCCAATGAATCTTTCCATTCTTGGATGTGCAAGGAGGAGCGCCTGGTACCAATGTTCAGCCAGCTTCAATGAGTGCCATCAGGAGATACCCATTCAAATCATTAGTAAGACCTCATCTGCAGTTCAGTTTTGGGCACCAGTTCTCAAGGGTATCGGGGAACTGGAGAAAGTGCAGAGAAGGGCAACCAAACTGATAAGAGGCATGGAGGAGCTCAGCTATGAAGAAAGATTGGAGGAACTGAATTTATTCACTCTTGAGAAGAGGAGATTTATCATGAAAATAGACGCGATAATGCGCATGCGCACACAAGGATGCGTGGCGCCGTAAATAGGCGCATGCGCAATGGCGCACGCCCGGCGTGTTGATTGTCCAGCCTATTTAAACCCGCTGCTGACACTGACCCATCGCTGGTGTATCTTCAGCTTGTCCTGCATTCCTGAGTTCTGTGTATCTGCTGTTCCTGACCTGTGTACCGACCCGGCTTGCCCTGACCTGATCCTTCTGACATTCTGGCTTGATGCCTGACTTGCACCTGAGTTCTCTTTGCCTGCTTCCTGCATCTGATCCCGGCCTGGCTACTGGACTCCTTTATCTTGCTCCCTGAACTTGACTCTGATTCTGGACTGATTTCCTGTGTTGACCCCTGGCTTGGCTGCCGACTCTGGTTCCTGCTTCCTGGACCACCCACGCACGCCTGTCACCAGTTCCAGCTTCCCAACACCCGTGTTTCTGTGAGCACCACACCTGCTGTATCACCTTCAGTGGTGTGCTGCGCTCGGCCGCAAGGGGAGCCCTCCAAGCATTTCGGCCTTCTACCAAGTTCCTGACAAGATTAAAGGGGTTGTAAACCTTCCGTTTTTTTTCACCTTAATGCATCCTATGCATTAAGGTGAAAAAACATCTGATAGTTACAGCCCCCCCCCCCCCTGTTTACTTCTCGGCTTTTCTTGGCCCGGTTTTCTCGGCTCTTTATTGGATAGGGTGATAGCAGTGCAGCCATTGGCTCAGTAGATTGCTCTTTAAGAAAGGCCTGGATACATTCCTAGATGTACATAATATAACTAAGAGTACTAAGATTTATAGGTAAAGTTGATCAGGGGGAAATCTGATGGCCTCTCGGGGGACCAGGAAGGATTTTTCCCCTGCTGTAGCAAATTGGAGCATGCTCTGCTGTTTTTTTTTTCACCTTCCTCTGGATCAACTGTGGTTTTAGAATGGAGTATGTGGGTTTGTACGATATTTTTTATTTTATTTATTTTTATGGTTGAACTAGATGGACTATTTTATCAACCTAACTATGTAACTGGTCTTCATCAAGCCTTAACACAGGTCCCTTAGTGGATTTGGTTTGGTTCTATCAACGTTGACTGCTCAAGCCCTGAAGAAGGGGGATTTTTTTTACTCCAAAATGCATTGGATGTGTTTGCTTCAACTAACCATTAAATTAATGACATCACAAAGCCAAGCCAGGCATCGGCAAAGTTCCCAGCTTTATAGTCGAGGGCCACCCACATGTCATGTACCTGGGTGTAGTTGAACCGGATGTTCCTGGTCTCACAGCTGCAGTCTTACTTGTTGTGCCATGGAGGAGCTCTGGAGTTATGGCAATGTTCTTTCAGTTTGATCATTACCTTGGACTCACTAGCCCCACCTACTTCCAGCTGTGGTTGAGAAGGGGGAGTATAGCCTCAATTAGGCTAATAGTAAGATCAATCAGATGTGCCAGCATCACGGTTATTTGTAAATAGTGGGACCTAGTAGGTAGAAACAACAAGGCTCCGTGCTCTCCCTGGGGACGCTTCACGAGACGACCGGCTCCGCCTGGCTTACCTGCCTTTGTTCAAACATCTCGGACTTATTGCCTTATACCGGACCCTTCATAAAAATTTGTCTGTTCTTGCCCCAGTATTATCTAATCAATGCTTACAATCGTTTTTGAGCCCGTCTTCATTATCCCCCACGTGCGCCACAGGGCGACTGCCTGACCCAGCATTTGATCGCCTTGGCCAGCAAAAGAACTCTCCTGACAAAGCGGTTTTATACCGCGAAACCGGTCGAGATCAATAGCTCCACCGATTAGATAAAAATGGTTTTGCTGCCCATCTGATTTGTGGGGTTTGTCCCTAATGTGTTTTATTATTTTTGTAATTTTGTATATTGTTAAATAAATATTTGTATATTTTTATTACCTCGTTTCCTATCAGTGCCTCGAAAATCCCAATCCCACATTCTCTCCTCTATGTTGACCTATGGTATTAGCTATCAATCGGCCCCAAGCAGCCTTGTTGTTTCTACCTACTAGGTCCCACTATTTACTTCCAGCTGTGGACGATCTACAATCAAAGCAGCCCATAATGCGTAATGTAAAAATCTAAGGGTTTTTATTGCAGAAATCTATATAAAAATACATTCATAAATAAAAATGTAGTAATCATCAATATATGGCCCGACAAGTACTATAATCACACTCCCAAAAAGTTAATAAAAAGAAAAAAAAAGAAATACAAAAAAATATATAAAAAAAATTACAAAAAGAAGAAGAAAGAAAAAAGAAAATTATTATTTTTTTTTATTAAAAAAAAGGGGGCTTGCCATCCCTCGGGACCCTGGGGGCCTCTGGGCTCTTTAATAAAAAAAAAATATATATATATATATATATATATATATATATATATAAAAAAAAGGGGGGGTTGCCATCCGGGAGCCCTGGGGATCTCAGGGCCCCTTACAGGTGTTCTGCCTGTTCATTTGGTGGAGGGAGGATTATGGTGTGGGGTTATTTTTTAGGGGCTGGGCTTGGCCCCTTAGTTCCAGTGAAGGGAACTCTTAAGGCGTCAGCATACCAAGACATTTTGGACAATTTCATCCTCCCAACTTGGGAACAGTTTGGAGACGGCCCCTTCCTGTTCCAAAATGACTGCCCACCAGTGCATAAAGCAAGGTCCATAAAGACATGGATGAGTGAGTTTGGGGTGGAGGAACCTGACTGGCCTTCACAGAGAGGTGACCTCAACACAACAGAACACCTTTGGGATGAATTAGAGTGGAGACTGCGAAAAATCTCAGGGCCCCTTACAGGTGTTCTGCCTGTACCCCCCCTGATGACGGCCCTGTTCCCAGGCACACCTGCCACAGCCCCAGCACATGCCTATGGTATGGGAATGCCAGAAAGTGGGTGGGGAGGTTGAAGATCCAACAATCGGCCATCCCAGCACCCCTGAAACCTTACAAAATGAGTGCTGAGCGGGAGGTTCTATCTTGTCTATAATCCTCTGGTCTGTAAAGGAAAGCACTGCACTCTTGACATTCCTTTAGACTTGCCATAAACACGGTGCTCAGTTCATTTGCTGTATTTAATTCATGAATTTTTCTGCTCGGAAGAAAATATGGCTTTTTTTTTTCTCTCTACATGTTTTTTCCTTTTTAATGCATTAGAGTAAATATTTTCCTTAAATAAGGAAATTGCTATTTTCAAGAAATTGCTATATTTAAGAAAGTTCCATTTATCCTCTTAAAATACCCTTTCAGAGCCCCGTAATTCACGTCAATGGAGCGCCTTTGTATTCTGTTTGCTTCTCTGCATCATTATCGGAAAAAAAAAACGTACGCGGTACACATCTACAATATGGGGATTCTCTTTAGCCTGTTATTCTCTATTAATGTCTTTTTTTCTGAAATGCGTAGAGAAGGAGGTAAGTCGCAGAAGAAGCCGTGGGCTCCTACGTTGTGCTGTATAATTCACTTTTCAATGCCCAATTTCATCTGGTCTCCTTGAGTTGTCATATAAATCACTCTATTTTAAAAAGAGAAGGCAGAGTAGATGTCGAGATGTGATCATATTACAAAAGATTATTTCATTCCTTAGAAAAAAAAAAAAAAGAATAAATACATTTGCCGGTATCTAGATCAGGTCTGAATTTAAAGGGTCAGTCCACTTAAAACAGACGTTTCAGTTGGTAGATGCTGGAGAACTAAAATGCTGGCACAACCAATGTTTGGAACTTTTGCCAAGATATAAGGTAGGGTTTCTCCACCAGGGTTCCATGGAAGAAAAAGGGTTCCTACAGACAGTGGCATCACTAGGGTTGGTGTCACCCGGTGCTGAAAAAAATTGGTGTCACCACCCCCCCCCCTCGCCCTCCACCAACTATAGTCGCCCCTCAGTACAGACCCCCCTCCACTAACTACAGACCCCCCCTCCCGCAGTATAGATCCCCCTCCCTCAATATAGATTCCCCTCACTAAGAACAGACCCCCCTTCTTCTGTATAGACCCCCCCACTAAGTACAGACACCTCTCCCTCAGTACAGACCCTCCTCCGTCAATATAGACTTCCTCCCTCAGTACAGACCACCTTCCGTCAGTATAGACCCCCTCACTAAGTATAGACCTCCACCCTTAATTCAGACCCCCCCCCATCAGTACAGACACCCCCCTTTAGTGCAGACTCCCCCATCAGTATAGACACCCCTCCTTAGTGCAGACCCTCGCAGTTTAGACACCCCCCTTAGTGCTTGAGTGAGTGAGTGAGTGAGTAACTTGTATAGCGCAGCAAATGCGAACTTAATCGCCTCAAGGCGCTTGTCATCCAGAGTAGTACAGATCTTTCAGAAGAGGTGGGTCTTTAGCTTTTTCCTGAATGCCCGATGGTTTTCTTCCAAGCGGATGGTCGTGGGTAGAGCATTCCAGAGCCGTGGTCCTTGGACCGAGAATCTTCGTTCTCCTTTCGATTTGTAGCGGGATTTAGGAATTTGGAGAAGGTTTTGGTTGGTTGACCGAAGCATGCGCTTGGTGACGTACGGTTTTATTTTCTCGCATAAGTATTGAGGAGCTTTTCCCTGTGAACATTTGTGGGTGAGGCAGAGCGTCTTGAACGTCACCCTGTCCTGTACGGACAGCCAGTGGAGGGACCTCAAGACTGGGGCGACTGATTCCCACGGCTTTTTACCTGTTACCAGTCTGGCTTACCCCCCATCAGTATAGAATCCCTCCTTAGTGCAGACCCTGGCAGTTTAGATACCCCCCAACAGTATAGAATACCCCCTTAGTGCAGACCCTGGTAGTTTAGATACCCCCTTAGTGCAGACCCCCCATCAGTATAGAATATCCCCTTAGTGCAGACCCCCCATCAATATAGACACCCCCTTAGTGCAGACCCCATCAGTATAGAATCCCCCCTTAGTGCAGACCCCCATCAGTATAGAATCCCCCCTTAGTGCAGACCCCCATCAGTATTGAATCCCCCCTTAGTGCAGATCCCCACAGTTTAGACACTCCCCTTAGTGCAGACCCCCATCAGTATAGAATCCCCCCTTAGTGCAGACCCCCACAGTTTAGACACTCCCCTTAGTGCAGACCCCCATCAGTAAAGACACCCCCCTTTAGTGCAGACTCCCCCATCAGTATAGACACCCCTCCTTAGTGCAGACCCTCGCAGTTTAGACACCCCCCTTAGTGCAGACCCCCCATCAGTATAGAATCCCTCCTTAGTGCAGACCCTCGCAGTTTGGATACCCCCCAATAGTATAGAATACCCCCTTAGTGCAGACCCTGGTAGTTTAGATACCCCCTTAGTGCAGACCCTCCATCAGTATAGAATACCCCCCTTAGTGCAGACCCCCCCATCAATATAGTCTCAAAAATATTCCAATTGCCCACCTTCCAGGAAAATGGCCAATAAGTAAAAGGGTGCTGAAACGATCACCAGCTGGGAACCGGAAAGCAAATCATATACACATATTCGCCAGCACACCAAGGATCATTTAAAAAAAGTCCAACATTTTTTAATGCATATTAGCGATCCAAAAAGCAACGTTTCGAGGTCGCGCAGGACCTCTTCGTCAGGCAAAAGATCAATATAGACACCCCCTTAGTGCAGACCCCATCAGTATAGAATCCCCCCTTAGTGCAGACCCCCATCAGTATAGAATCCCCCCTTAGTGCAGACCCCCATCAGTATAGAATCCCCCCTTAGTGCAGACCCCCATCAGTATAGAATCCCCCCTTAGTGCAGACCCCCACAGTTTAGACACTCCCCTTAGTGCAGACCCCCATCAGTATCGAACCCCCCTTAGTTCAGACCCCCACCCTTTAGTGCAGACACCTTCAGTATAGAATACCCCTTTAGTGCAGACCCCCCATCAATATAGATACCCCTTTGATGCAGATCCCCACAGTATAGACACCCCTCCTTAGTGCAGACCCCCCATCAGTATAGAATCCCCCCTTAGTGCAAACTCCCCATCAATATACACACAATCCTTTGGGGCAGATATATATATTCAGTATATATATATATATATATATATATATATATATATATATATATATATATATATATATATATATATATATGTATATATATATCTTTATTTTAATTTTTTACTATTTTGAGAAAGATTTCCTTTGATATTGGACCAAATCAGTAGATACCCCTTACCTTTACCCATTACACAACAACAAGAAGCTAACAAGAGCAATGCTCAGATGGTCCTTGTTTCAGACAAATAAATCACTGAATCCAGATTCTCAGAACATTTCCTATTCCCATCAAAATAATCAAAATTCAACAATTCAGACAATGCAGAAGTGATTATACAGCACCTCTGTACCGCGACGTGGCCGCAAACACCCGCAATCAGATGCCGAGAAAGATACATGGGAGGTTCACTTACCTGCAGAGACAAAACAGAGAGGAAAATGATTAGAAACATTGAATTGCCAGTGCAAGTGACACATAAGTACATTCAAATATTCCATTTATATTCACTGAAAGTATTTTCACATATTGCCAGTTTTAAATATAACATTAGAAGTCAAAACAATGGTTGTGGCATTATATATATATATACTGTATACAGTATATATAGTATATGGCACCACACCATTATTATTATTTATTATTATTATTGTACAGGATTTATAGAGCACCAAAAGTTTAGGCAGCGCTTTACAATATAAAAAGGGAGAGAGTAAAGTTACAATGCAATAACCGGAAAATAGCCGGAGTAGGTCGCGGCTCTTCACGGCGCTATACGGCGCCTGCGCACAGACTAGGAGCTGACTGCGCAGGCGCCGTGAAGAGCCAAGTCCTATTTCGGCTATTTTCGGGAAGCGTGACGCGCCATAGCCGGCCGTCAATCATCTTCCCTCTGCATAGGAACGCCCATTCCCCGCGGGGAGTCTGAAACTTCACTACGGCATTAAACTGTGAGTACAGCGCCAACAAATAAAATAAAGGCATACTGTAGCTCGCGGTAGTATGCTTGATGGCATGCTAAAAATGTAAGGGTGGACCCCCGCTTTAACCCTCGTGGGCATGAAGATTCATAGGTTGCCACTGGAGTCTCTTCCCCTCCTCCATGATGACATCACAGTGCTGGTGGATGTTGGAGACCTTGCACTCCTCCACCTTCCGTTTGAGGATGCCCCACAGATGCTCAATAGGGTTTAGGTCTGGAGACATGCGTGTCCAGTCCATCACCTTTACCCTCAGCTTCTTTAGCAAGGCAGTGGTCATCTTGGAGGTGTGTTTGGGGTCGTTATCATGTTGGAATACTGCGGACCAGTCTCTGAAGGGAGGGGATCATGCTCTGCTTTAGTATGTACTGAGGAGTACTGAGACAGGGTGCCATGCGATTTATGGAATGCTATGTACAGCACCCTGAAGCCGGCCCCTCCCACCAGCCATCACCTGCCTGCATTGCATAGAGAGGCACACAGACCCAGAGTATGTGATGAGAATGGATGGGTTTATTAAAAAAAACAAAAAAAGAAAAAAACACCATTAGCATGTTGATAATGGGGGGAAAGAAAGAACCAAAAAAAAGGAAAAACATAAACAGATTTCACTTTAGCTTTAAACTTAGCTGTACTCCCAGCAGAGATGATGGATAATGGGTTCTCCACTCAGCCAGCCCTTCCCCCCCCCCCATTATATCAGTCATGCATTCCCTTTAATTGAATGTGACTTTATCGCTTTCTTCATAATGTCAGCCAGCGAGGCTTCTCTCAGACTTCAATAAAGCCGTCTCATTACATAAAATTTAGCCGCGTACGTCAGATACTCATGCAGTTCTCGAAATCAATAAGCCCATTCTGATCTTACATGGTAGAACATCTCTGGGCTGTAAAAAAAAAAAGACCTAAATATTTTATGTGAAAGAAAGACAGAGTAATATTTATTATGTGTGTTAAGAACGCGGGGCCGGCCCCACGCTAAATATCGTATATGTCTTAGATATTACGGTCTTCTGATTGTCTCACCTGCTCCATAAAGGAGACTCCAATCTCTAATTACCAAGCATGAGGTTCTCAGACTGGCGCAGGGCAGAGCCTGCTGTGACTACATGGACCATTAGCCCTAATACAGTTTTACAGACATCTGGCCTAATGAGTGTTAGAGAGTCTGCAATCATTCACTGTGACTCGGCAGCTAATGTGATCACTTCTTACAAAGATCAGTCCTCCACCCTAAGATCTCAGTGTTCCTGGATCTGGATCACACTGGCTGTGGTCATTATCAGGCCTGTCGGAACCCGACAGGCAAACCAAACAACTGCTTGGGGCCCCGAGCTTGCCAGGGGCCCCAGCAGGGCTGGCCCTAGCCGCACCGCTGCTTCCTCCTGCAGTCCGGTCGGCCGCGCGGAACAGGAGATTTTGTTTCCTGATCCCGGCCGGACACTGAGTGTTCACTTCCTTTCAGTCCGGCCCGGGAACAGAAAACTGAATCTCCTGTTCCGCGCGGCCGACCAGACTGCAGGAGGAAGCAGCGGTGCGGCAATGGCTGGCGTCTTGTTAGGCTCTGCGGAGGATAAAGGTAGACTGTCTTGAGGGAGGGTATAGCGGTATCCTGGATGGTGGGGAGAGGAGTGCTGGCCATACACGTGTATGCAGGCTAGAGAAGATTGTAAGATATCCAAACAAATTATGTAATGTTTTCGGCAGCAACCCCCCCCCCCCAGGCCTTAACTTAATAAAATTCAGTAAGCCCCCCCGCTTCTCAAATTGAAAATGTGACATTTTTTTTCTATGCTTGGGGCCCCCCAAATTCCTTCAAACGGCCCTGGTCATTATAAGGGGTACCTACTATCTATTCTAAAACAGAGGAGGCTGGATGAGAAGGCAGGGTTTAGTTAGAGAGGAGGTTGAATGAGAAGGTGAGGCGAGAGTTGAGGTAAGGAGAGGAGAGGAGGTTGAATGTGAAGGTGGGGTGTGACGAGAGGAGAATAGGTTCAGGGGTCAGGTCCTGGGGAAAAAAAGTGTGGGAACTCCCACCCAAGGTCCACTCCCCCACCAAAAAAAAAAAAAAGATACGCTCATATGCATAATTACTAAACCACATGTTTTTTTGTTTTTTTTTCGATCCACTGTATCTTAGTAATCCTTTATGTTACTGGCCGCTTCCTGTATTTGGATTCATCAGGTAGTGTGCGGGTATTCCGTCACTTCCTCAATGCCGCAATGTCTCCTGGGAGCTTTTGTTATTGCTCCCAGGAGACATTGCGGAGGTCTGCCAGGAGTTATCGCGGGATTTAGAAAGAACTTTAAGCATGTTCTTTCTAAATCCCACGATAACTCACGGCAGACCTCCGCAATGTCTCCTGGGAACAATTACAAAAGCTTCCAGGAGACATTGCGGAATTGAGGAAGTGACAAAATACCCGTACACTACCCGATTAATCCATAAACAGGAAGCGGCCAGTAACATAAAGGATTACTAAGGTTTGCCTGCCCCTGACAGTGACTCGAGCTGGGTATCGCCGCTTAGTGAAGGATTGGCTCGGGCGGCTCGGCTGCTCTTGGCTGCTCTAGTCCTGCAAAGGGAACTGAGTTCCTGCTGTGAAAAAAAGTGCAGGGATGCCGTTCCCGCAGGACTTGAGCCCTGAGTAGGTTGAATGAGAAAGTAAAGTGTGAGAAGAGGCTAGGAGGTTGAATGAGAAGAAAAGGAAGAAGGAGGTTGAATGGTAATGCAGAGTGCGAGGAGAAGAGGTTGAATGAGAAGGTGGGGTGCGAGGAGAGGATTCTGAATAAGACAGCGGGGTGCAAAAGAAGGAGAGGGGAGGAAGATGAATGAGAATGTGGGGTGCTAGGAGAGGAGGTTGATTGAGAAGGCAGGTTGTGAGGAGAGGAGGTTGAACGAGGAGGCGGGGTTCGCGGAGAGGAGGTCAAATACGAAGTTGGGGTGTGAGGTGAAGAGAGGATAGTAGAGGAGAGGAGATGAGATGAGAGGAAAGGTGGGAAGAGTAGGGAAGAGGAAAAAAGGGGAGGAGAGGGGAAGGCTGGTGTGAGGAGAGGATAGGAGGTTGAAAGAGAAGGCAGGGTCTAAGGAGACTGGGAGAGGTGAGGAGGTTGAATGTGGATCTGGGGTACGGAGAAAAGACAGAGGAGGAGGGGAGGGGTTTGAATGAGAAGGTGGGTGGTTGAATGAGGAGGTTGAATGAAAATGTGGGGTGCGAGGAGAGGAAGTTGTTTGAGAAGGCAGGTTTGAGAGGAGAGAGGGGGAGGTTGAATAAGAAGGTGGGGTATGAGGAGAGGAAAGGTGGGAGAGAAGGGAAGAGAAGAGGCGAGGAGAGGGGAAGGGAAGGGAGGTTGAATGAGAAGGCTGGTGTGAGGAGAGGATAGGTTGAAAGAGAAGGCGGGGTGCAAGGAGACCAGTAGAGGTGAGAAGGTAGAATATAGAGATGGGGTACGAAGAGAAGAGGGGAGGGGAGGCTGAATGAGAAGGCGGGTGCGAGAAGAGGATAGGAGGTTTAATTAGAAGGTGGTGTGCTTGAAAAGGAGGTTGAATGAGAATGCGGGGTGCGAGGAGAGGAGGTTGTTTGAGAAGGCAGGTTTGAGAGGCGAGAGAAGGAGGTTGAATAAGAAGGTGGGGTATGAGGAGAGGAAAGGTGGGAGAGAAGGAAAGAGAAGAGGCGAGGAGAGGAGAGGGGAAGGGAAGGGAGGTTGAATGAGAAGGCGGGTGCAAGGAGAGGATAGGTTGAAAGAGAAGGCGAGGTACAAGGAGACTAGTAGAGGTGAGAAGGTAGAATATGGAGATGGGGTACAAAGAGAAGAGGGGAGGGGGGGTTGAATGAGAAGGCGGGTGCGAGGAGAGGATAGGAGGTTGAATAAGAAAGTGGTGCGCAAGCAGAGGAAAGGAGGTTGAATGAGGGGGTGGGGTGAGAAGAGAGGAGGGGAGGTTGAATGAGAAGGTAGGGTGCGTGGTTAGGAGGTTGAATGAGAAGGTAGGGTGCGTGGTTAGGAGGTTGAATGAGAAGGTAGGGTGCGTGGTTAGGAGGTTGAATGAGAAGGTAGGGTGTGAGAAGAGGTGGTTGAATGAGAAGGCGGGTGCGAGGAGAGGATAGGAGGTTGAATAAGAAAGTGGTGCGCAAGACGAGGAAAGGAGGTTGAATGAGGGGGTGGGGTGAGAAGAGAGGAGGGGAGGTTGAATGAGAAGGTAGGGTGCGTGGTTAGGAGGTTGAATGAGAAGGCGGGTGTGAGAAGAGGTGGTTTAATGAGAAGGTGGGTGCGAGAAGAGGATAGGAGGTTGAATAAGAATGTGGTGTGCTAAGAGAGGAGGTTGAATGAAAAGCCAGGGTGCAAGGAGAGATGTAAAAAAAAAACACAGATTTTTACATACTGTCCCTGGTCTTACTGAGCCTGGCAACCCTGATGGGCCCCCTAGCAGCATGGGGCCCTCGGGCACTGCCCGAGAGCCCAAACGGTCACTCCGCCCCTAGTCCCAAAGCAGATATCCTCTTTGCCTTGTCCCTAAAACCGCCCTGCATGCAATATGTTAATGTTATTTTCCCCGTTCTCCCGTGTTGTATTTTGCAAATCCTATTTGTACTTCCATCACTGTCGCGCTGCCAGACATTCGGTTTTTTCTATCAGTCTGCTTTATCCCCCTCCATCCGACACTTTGTTGTTCGTTGTAAGACTTAATAAGAAAATACATGATTAATCTGCTTCTCCTCTCCTAACATCTGCTGCGTCAGAAATGGATGCTGAAGGGAATAATTACCCCCGAGAGTTAAAAAACCTCCCTGGAAACAGACAGCGGCCGGGGGAGCTGCGCATCGCCCGTGATTGATGAATTTATTTCTGATTCATGTCTGTATGTGTCCTCCCAGCCTGAAAACAATACACCGGAAACAACCCGCCATGAAATGTTACAGTTTGTTCCAATGCCTAACCAATTCATCTGTCTATTCTGGGAAAAAGGAACATTCTGTAATTCAAAGGTGACAACAGATGCAGGCAATCAATAATGTAATGTTATACCAAACATGGCCCGAAAAAAAACTCGCTTGTGGATAACACACAACCTCAACTCCGTGATATCAGGTTAACATCTACACAAGCAAAATTCCAGCACAACCCAAGAGGGGGCAATGAAGCAATAAGTCAAAAGTAACCCAAAACAATGAAAATGGTAGTGCTCAAATGCCAACCAAACCTGTGTCAAGCCTCGTACACACGATCGGACTTCCAACCAACTTTTCCGTGGTTTTTGGCCCAAAGGGCGTTGACCGTGAACTTGTTCTGCATACACACGGCCAACCAAACCTATGTTAAGCCTCGTACACACGATCGGACTTCCAACCAACTTTTCCGTGGTTTTTGGCCCAAAGGGCGTTGGCCGTGAACTTGTTCTGCATACACACGGCACAACATTTTCAGCCCACATACACCAAACTACATGTTCTTTTAGCTTTTTTTTTAACTACTAATGGCGGCAATCTGCGATTTTTATCATGACTGTGACATTTCAGCGGACACATCGGACACTTTTGACACTATTTTGGGACCATTTACATTTATACAGCGATCAGTGCTATAAAAATGAACTGATTACTGTATAAATGTGACTGGCAGGAAAGGGGTTATCACTAGGGGGCGATCAAGGGGTTGTATTAACTAGCTATGACTAAGCACTAGTTTAAGTGTGAAACGCGTCAACAGTCTGGTTTTATTTTATTTTGCTGTGACTTGTAGTGCTGTCCTTCTTTTAATAAAGGCTACAATTTGTTCAGAGTGCGGCTGTCCAGAGACAATTTTTGTTCCTGCGATCAAGGGGTTAATTGTGTGTCCTAGGGAGTGATTCTAACTGTGGGGAGAGGTGACTGATGAGAGGAGGAGACCGATCGTTGTTCTAATTTATCCGATAGAACACCTTTGGGATGAATTAGAGCAGAGACTGTGAGCCAGGCCTTCTTATCCAACATCAGTGCCTGACCTCACCAATGCTCTTCTGGAAGAATGGTCAAACATTCCAATAGACCTTGTGGACGGCCTTCCCAGAAGAGTTGAAGCTGTTATAGCTGCAAAGGGTGGGCCAAACTTATTATTGAACCCTACGGACTAAGACTGGGATGCCATTGAAGTTCATGTGCGTGTAAAGGTAGGTGTCCCAATACTTTTGACAATATAGTGTAGTTAACCGGCCCTAGTGACAGTCACTCTGAAGCCCTGTACACACGGCCCAGAATCTCGTCAGGAAAAAAAAATATTTTTCTCTGTTGAGATTCTTAGCAAGATTCTCTTGCCGGCCGAGTGTATACACACTCAATTCAAAAGAACCGCCGTTATTTTGAATGGCACGAACGCGGTGACGTCATCGAGTACGACGAGCATGCGCTCGTCACTTTCGATGCCTTTGCCACCATCTTGCTTCACCCTACCTATTCCTTGGAAGCTACCGCGCATGTGTCAAAGTCATTTCGAGCATGCACGGGTTTCCATGGAGAGGTAAGTATACACACGCTCGGGTTTCTCGGCAGGAAAATACTGCCGAGAATCTCACAACGAGAAAATAGACAGCAGGTTTTTTTTTTTTCTTGTTGAGATTCTGGGCAGTTTTCTTGACGAGAAACCTGAAAGCCTCGTACACACACTGCCAGCAGTTTTCTTGCCAAGAAAACCGTGCGCATGTACGAGGCTTCAGTCTGCTGGTGCTTACATTTTAGGCCGGGTACTAACGAGCAAACATGTATGATGAAAGCGGTCCGTCGGACCGTTTTCACCGTACACGTCTGCCAGAGGGCTTCTGTACGATGGCTGTACTAACCATCGTACAGAAGTCCGCGCGTAAACAATACGCGGGGCGTGTTCGCGTCGTCGCCGCCGCGACGATGACACGACGATGACGCGGCGACGTGGGCGGGCCTGCCATTTAAAGGCTTCCATGCATGCGTCAAAGTCATTCGACGCATGCGAGGGATGGCGGGCGCTCGGACATGTACGGTAGGTCTGTACTGACGACCGTACATGTCCGAGCGGGCAGGATTCCAGCGGACGGTTTTAAAACACGTCCAGGAATATTTGTCTGGTGGGAAAAGGCCCGGCGGGCAAATGTTTGCTGGAATTCGGCCCGCTCGTGCCTACACACGACCGAACATGTATGCTGAAACTGGTCCGCGGACCAGTTTCAGCATACATGTTTGGTCGTGTGTACGGGGCCTTAGACTCACAATCTGGTAAATCTCTCTATATATACTGATTCGGGGAGCAAGGAAGAAAATAAGGAAACCCTAGTACAGTGGAACATTGGCGCATAATCCCTTCCAGAAGAATTCTCGTAATCCAAAGTACTTGCGAGTACAAAGCGAGTTTCCCCAAAGAAGTCAATGGAAACGAAAATAATTTGTTCCGCATTGACTTCAATGGCATGCAATACTGCATGTGGCCAGAGGTGGGGGGCACCGGAGAGCCTCGGAAAGGCCCGGGAACAGCTCGGTTGAATTTGGAAAACCTTGTAAAGGCTTGAGCTTTCCGAATGGCTCAGATGGACTTCGCTTGGCCCCGCTCGGCTCCAGCGACCCGCTTCCACCCGAGGCCAAACGCGGTACTGCAAACCACTTTGGCTTGAATCCTGCTCATTTTGCGAGACGACACTCACAAACTGAGTCAGGATTTTAAAAAATACAGTGCTCTTATTGTGAAACGCTTGGTTACCGTGTAAAGCCTCGTACACACGACCGAGGAACTCGACGGGTGAAACACATCGTTTTCCTCGTCGAGTTCCTTGTTAGGCTGTCGAGGAACTCGACAAGGCAAGTTTCTCCATTCCTATCGAGGAAAAAGAAGACATGCTCTCTTTTTGGCTCGACGGGATCCTCGGCAGTTTCCTCGTCGAAAAATGTACACACGACCGGTTTCCTCGGCAAAAAAAAATCCCAGCAAGTTTCTTGCTGGTTTTTGCCGAGAAACTCGGTCGTGTGTACGAGGCCTTGCTCGCATTCCAAGGTTCCACTACGGTTGAGCCTCACAATGGATGAACGTGCTTGTCCTAGGCTACCTGCCTCTCAGAGATCCTCCACCACCTTCAACATTCACCATTGATGGGAAACTACAACAAGAAACCTGACTATTTATTAGACATGTGCGTTCCCGTTCGTAACGAATGGATTTTCGTACGAATTTGTTAGTTTTCGTACATTCGTAACAAATCGAGCATCCGAAAAGCTAAAACAACCAAAATACGAAAATTACGTAATTACGATTAAGCAAAATAACGAACAAGCGAAAATACGAACGTATTATTGGACAATCTTACTAAAATACGAAACACCGAAAAAGCAAAAGAACGAAAATGACATCTATAACGAACGATTTGCATTCCGTATTTTAAATCCTTTGTCTGTTCGTATTTTCATTCGTATGTTCGTATTTTCATTTGTGTGTTTTGCAAATCCGTTTCTTTGTCTGTTCGTAAATTTGTGTACTTGTATCGTTCTTTCGAATGGGCCCTGGGCAGTGTAGTTAGTGAGTGATTACTATTAGGTAGATTCAGAAAGAGTTAGGCCGGCTTATCAGTAGATAAGCCGACCTAACTCAGAATCTAAGCCGACTTATGTTTAAGCGTATGCTGAAACAGAGATATGCTTAAACAAAGCTAAGATAGGCCGGCTTGCGCCGTTCTATCTTAGCTTGCTATTTTTCGGATGGCCGCTAGGTGACGCTTCCATTGCGGCCGGCATAGATTATGTAAATCAGTTAGTACGCCGATTCACGAACGTACGCCAGGCCACCGCAGTCGAATAACGTAGTTTCCCTAAGGCCTTAGGCGGCCTAAAGTTATTCCACCTATGAGGTGGAATAACAATGTTAAAGTATGGCCGCCGTTCCCGCCGCGAGGTTCGAAATTTTTACGTTGTTTGCGTAAGTCTTCCGCGAATCGGGAGTTACGTTGTTTACGTCCACGTCGAAATCAATAGGCCCGTACGGCGTACTTAGCCGCGATGCGCCCTGGGAAATGTAGGCGCCCGGCGCATGCGCAGTGTAAAAAAACGTCAAAAAACGTGAGGTCAAGCCTCATTTCCATACAACACGCCCCCCTCCAACCAATTTGAATTAGGCGCCCTTACGCCCACTCGTTTTAGGCTACGCCGCCGTAAATTAGCAGGTAAGTTGATTTAGAATTATTATTATTATTATTATTATTATTATTATTATACAGGATTTATAAAGCGCCAACAGTTTACTAGCCTAGCTAATTTACAGCGGGGTAGCCTAAACAGGCTTTAGGTTTACGTACCTAAATCTACCTATTAATATCTTAGCCAATCAGCTTATCTCTTTTGTGCTGAGTCACATTGGACAGTGTAAAGCCTCGTACACACGATCAGACTTCAAACAAAATTTTCCGTGGATTTTTGTCTGAAGGGAGTTGGCTGGACTTTTGAAACCGAAAAAGTTTGTTCGATAGAGCGTACACATGGTCGGATTTTTGGGAAAATGCTCATTTTGACGTTCGTTGGCAAAAAGTCCAAACATGTGTACGGGGCTTAAGAGAAAGTATATCTTAATATGGATTAGCCGCGTGTTGCTATGTATTTACGAAAGTACAAAATTACAAACCATTAAACGAAAATTATTATCTAACAAAATTACGAACTTCGAATCAACGAAAATAAATTCGACAGAATTACGAATCATTCAAGATAAACGAAAATAAAACTGTTACGAAAATACGAACGGGTCCGAATAGGAAAACTTGAGTCTTACGAAATTACGAATCTTTACGAATCTACGGAGTGAGGCGAAATAGAACAAAAAAATACGAAACTTTTTGTTGTGCACATGTCTACTATTTATGACTCTTTAACTCTTTGTTCACTCAAGCGCCAGAAATTAGCCGTTAGCTCCGAACAAACAAACTCCGCATTGTTTTATCTGGGGACATCTTGCACATTTCCAAACGATTTTTTCCCCCCAGTCTTATAATTAACCCAGAACTTCATGAATTAATCTGGTTAGTTTTACTGCTTCAATTAGCACAATAAAGGTTACTAACTCCGGATTTGGAAGCTCCCTTTGGTAAGTGATAATGGCCCTGGCATGAGGAAATAAGGAATGAAAATGAGAAAAATTTACGAATAAGTATTAATACAGATTAGTGCCACAACAAGGGAAAGATGGAAAATTACAGTCCGCAATTACCCAAGCGAGGGCCGGGTTATAAGCCACTGTTGTGTTCATAAACTCTTGTTGTTGTAAATGGAAATTAATGCATTAATACAACCAGAGGAAGCCTTCCTTTTCTCGGGTTTTAATTAAAATCACCGGCGTTAAGAAATAAGAGCCTCTATGCATGAAATATGTGTAATGAGCAATCTTCCTGATAATACCCAGGTTTGATATTCTGCATTAAAAAAAAATACAAGACTGACAATCACCAGTATCAAAGATAGAAAAACAAATTAGAATGCTGCTGGATTAAATATAAGATTTATTTTATTAACTCTCAAACCCAGTCAGAGTGGGGAAGGGTTAGAGCATTTGTCAAGTTTCTCTTGCTCTCTGTATCCCCCATGGGATAGCATAATGTTTGCAGAAAGAAGTCTTTGCAACATTCCTATTGCACATACGCACAAGTTGTCCTATATGTTCTTAAAGCGGAAGTTCCGTGGTCCCTCGTTTTTTTTTTATTTTAGGTGCATTTAATGGGGTTACAGATACCAACTTAGTACTCACTTGATAGCCGATAAGAACCATGCCCTGTCTTTTTTCATTGTAAATAGGGATGTCCCGATACCGATACTAGTATCGGTATCGGGACCAATACCAAGCATTTCCCGAGTACTTGTACTCGGGGGAAATGCTCCGATACTTCACCTGATACTTGTACAGTCAGGTATCGGGTGGTGGGGGGAGTTACAAGTCTTCTCTGTGTTGTCTTCTCCCCCCCCTGATGTCTTCTCCCCCGTGCCGTCTTGTTCCCCCCATGATGTCTTCTCCCCGTCTGTGCCGCCTTCTCCCCATCCATGCCGCTCCCCCTCCGTGCTGCTCTCCCCCCCCCGTGATGTGTTCTCCCCCTCCGTGCCGTCTTCTCCCCATCCATGCCGCTCCCTCTCCGTGCCGCTCTCCCCCGTGATGTGTTCTCCCCATCCATGCCGCTCCCCCTCCGTGCCGCTCTCCCCCCATGATGTCTTCTCCCCATCCATGCCACTCCCCCTCTGTGCCACTCTCCCCCCTCAATATGTCAGGATGGAGAGCGGCGGTAGGAGCCGCTAAACCCGGCTCCTACCGTTCCCGAATAGACAGAGTCAATGATCACTCTGTCCATTCATATACACAAAACCTGGCCGGGTCCTTTAGCTGCCTAAAGGTCCGGGTCTTAAGTGGTTAACCTACCAACTCATCTTTGAACTACGGACAGAGACTGAAGCAGCCGGAGGAAACCCACAAAGGCACAGTAAGAACATGCAAACTCCATGCAGATAGTGTCCTAATTGGGTTACGGATCAAAGACCCTGGGCCAGATCCACAAAGAAGTTACGCTGGCGTATCTATTGATACGCCGCGTAACTTCTAGTTTGCTCCGGCGTATCTTTGTTTTGTATCCACAAAACAAGATACACCTGAAGCTGGGCTAGATCCGACTGGCGTACGTCTTAGTACGCCGTCGGATCTAAGGTGCATATTTACGCTGGCCGCTAGGTGGCGTTTCCGTCAATTTCCGCGTCGAGTATGCAAATTAGCTAGATACGGAGATCCACGAACGTACGTCCGGCCGGCGCATTTTTTTTACGTCGTTTCTGTAAGGCTTTTTTCGGCGTATAGTTACCCCTGCTATATGAGGCGTACTCAATGTTAAGTATGGACGTCGTTCCCGCATCAAATTTTGAAATTTTTTCGTCATCTGCGTAAGTCGTTCGCGAATAGGGCTTTGCGTAGAATGACGTTCATGTAGTAAGCATTGGCTTGTTGCGGGTTCATTTCGAGCATGCGCACTGGGATACCCCCACGGACGGCGCATGCGCCGTTAAAAAAAAACGTAATTTACATCGGGTCAAGACGTATTAACATAAAACACGCCCCCGTCTCATCCATTTGAATTGCGCGCCCTTACGCCGACAAAGTTACACTACGCCGCCGTAACTTACGGCGCAAGTTCTTTCAGGATACAGAAAATACGATGTAAGTTACGGCGGCGTAGTGTATCAGAGATACGCTACGCCGGACGGAAAGATGCGCTGAGGTACGTGGATCTGGCCCCCTATGTGCTTCAAGACATTTGTGGTGCCCCATAAAAAAAAAGAAAAATGGTGATATTGCACACACACACATACAGCGCGGTAACAGCTAACTGTATTTGACAATTTAGATAAATGCGGCAAATTCTTATTATTGGCCTCAGCGGCGGCTCAGATCAGTGAATAATGGGGAACGGGGAGGCGCACAATACGTAAGTTCACATTCACAATGAGAGACTTTGAAAACCAAACAATGAGAGCAATAAAGACAGGGCGACCAGGAAAATGTTCTGGGAAAATGTCCTAGATTTCCACAAACTACATTGACAAGAGTCACAACAAACAACAGCGCCGGTAAAGATGTAAAATAACAACTTGCTACCTTTAAATGTCACTTGCAAAGGGATTGTATTTGTAACACCACTTACCAGCAATAAATGTTCCACTCAAAAAAAAAAAAAAAATCTCCGAAGGGAGGGGATCGTACTCTGCTTCAGTATGCAGTTGGTTTTGCACAAAGCAGCCCGGATCTTCCTCTTCTCGGGCCCCTCTTTGCTGCTCCTGGCCCCTCCCTCCTATCGAGTGCCCCATCAGCCAGCGGCTTTCTATGGGGGCACTGAAGCCGAGTCAGAGCTCCGTGGGTCCATTCAGACATGGTCCCGACCTGGCCCCACCCCTCTCTCCCCTAGTTGGCTGACTGATTTTGATTGACAGCCAACGGCGCCGCTGCTGTGTCTCAGCCAATCAGAAGAAGTGTCCCGGATGGCTAATGTCTCGTACACACGATCAGAATTTCCGATGGAAAAAGTCAGACAGGAATTTTTCATCGGAAATTCCGACTGAGTTAGGCCTCGTACACACGATAGGTTAACCAGAGGACAACGGTCTGATGGACCGTTTTCATCGGTCAAGACTGATCGTGTGTGGGCCCCATAGGTTGTTTAACCATAGGTTAAAAAAAAGCCAACTTGCTTCAAAATTAACCGATGGATTGCTAACCGATAGGTCAAAACGATCGTTAGTAGGCACGACCATCGGTTAAAAATCCATGCATGCTCAGAATCAAGTCGACGCATGCTTGGAAGCAATGAACTTCGTTTTTTTCAGCACGTCGTTGTGTTTTACGTCACCGCATTCTGACACGATCAGTTATTTAACCGATGATGTGTGGGCGCGACGGACCATCAGGCAGCTTCATCGGTTAACCGATGACAACGGTCCTCCAGACCGTTCTCATCGGATGGACTGATCGTGTGTACGAAGCTTACGAGCTAGTGACGTTTTGACGTTGCTTCCGTCCTGCTATGGTATGGAGATGGGTGGGGCCATCTTCCCCTTACTCGTCTCCATACCCAGCCACGAGAAGGACCCGATCGCCTCCGCTGCTGCCGACACCTCCAGTAATCGGCGGAGGGCAAGTGAGAGTGACGGGAGGGGGGGGGGACTATCCTGCTGCCGATAACGGTGATCTTGCGGCGAATCTGCCGCAGAGACGACTATTATTGGAAACCGGATTGCCGGCTGAAGAAGAGGATACCTTGGTTATGGTAGCTAGCTGCTGCCATAACCGAGATATCCCTCTTCAAACAGCCAACGTATATCGTCGTGCGGCGGTCCGTAAGTGGTTAAAGCGGTGGTTCACCCTAAATAACAAGTTTCTACCATGAAATCCAGCATACTAGCGTGAGCTACAGTATGCCATTATTTATTTTTTTGCGCCGTACTCACAGTTTAATCCCGTAGTTACGTTTCAGACTCCCCGCGAGGAGTAGGCGTTCCTATGCAGAGGGGAACATGATTGACGGCCAGCTATGGCGCGTCACGCTTCCCGAAAATAGCCGGAGTAGGACTCGGCTCTTCACGACTCTATATGGCGCCTGCGCACAGACTAGGAGCTGACTGCGCAGGCGCCGTGAAGAGCCAAGTCCTATTTCGGCTATTTTCGGGAAGCGTGACGCGCCATAGCCAGCCGTCAATCATGTTCCCCTCTGCATAGGAACGCCCATTCCCCGCGGGGAGTCTGAAACGTAACTACGGGATTAAACTGTGAGTACGGCGCAAAAAAATAAAATAAAGGCATACTGTAGCTCGCGCTAGTATGCTGGATGACATGGTAGAAAAAAAATATTTTTTTTTAGGGTGAACCCCCGCTTTAACTGATTGGCTGTAGTTCTGGTTTAAAGTGGAACTAAACCCTCCTATATTTTTCAAGCTAAGGAAGCTGCCATCTTAGCCTCTCTTTGATTTGCAACTGCCATGATGCTGTATATGTGATCGGTTATGACACGCGCCATTTAATGGTTTGACAGTTTGGTCAAGCGCACAAGCAAATGTGACAATTAGCATTCCCAGCATGCCGGGAATGTAGCTGTTTTTTGAAAGTGTAAAATTGGTGGGTTTAGTTCCGCATTTAATATTGTGATAATGGAGAAGTAATTATCAGGCATTTTTCTAATGATTTAATGACATTACTAAGTGCTTATATGCTAATCTTAGGTTCTTTATATAATAACAGGTATGCTTGCTAAAATGATTTTGCAGAAAGATGTTAGAACAAATTGTTATAACAAATTAGTATAAGAATAAGAATAAAGAATAAATAACAATTTGCTAGTTAAACAAATTGTATTCTTGCAGTGCCCTGCTCTTTTATTATGTTCAGCAGTAAAATACCACATTAACCACTTAAGACCCGGACCAAAATGCAGGTTAAGGACCTGGCCAGTTTTTGCGATTCGACACTGCGTCGCTTTAACTGACAATTTTGCGGTCATGCGACGTGGCTCCCAAACAAAATTGGGGTCCTTTTTCCCCCACAAATAGAGCTTTCTTTTGGTGGTATTTGATCACCTCTGCGGTTTTTATTTTTTGCGCTATAAACAAAAGAGCGACAATTTAAAAAAAATTCAATATTTTTTCCTTTTTGCTATTATAAATATCCCCCAGAAATAATTGTAATGTGGGACTTTCCCCAGCATAAACATTTTACATAAGTCATACACTTACTAATTTGTGGAAGCAGCACACCTTTAACTTCAAGATACATTCATTTCTGCTGTTTTGGATCAACCTATAAGCTTGATTGACCTCTAGACTCACTGTAACGCAAGGAGACTTACATTATATTGTCAAAATTATTACAGCCTTTACACGCACATGAACTTTAATGGCATCCCAGTCGTAGTCCGTAGGGTTCAATATTGAGTTGGCCCCGCCCTTTGCAGCTATAACAGCTTCAACTTATCTGGGAAGGCCGTCCACAAGGTTTAGGAGGGTGTCTACGGGAATGTTTGGCCATTCTTACAGAAGCGCTTTTACGAGGTAAGGCACTGATGTTGGACGAGATGACCTGGCTCACAGTCTCCGCTCTAATTCATCCCAAAGGTGTTCTATCGGGTTGAGGTCAGTCAAGTTCCTCCACCCAAAACGTGTTCATCCATGTCTTTATGGACCTTGCTTTGTGCACTGGTCCAATCATTTGGTGGAGGGGGGGACTATGGTGTGGGGTTGTTAATTCCAGTGATGGGAACTCTCATTCCGCGTACACACAACCGTTTTTCGGGTTCTAAAAAATTAAGTTTTTTTTTTTATGTCATTAAAAACGATTGTGTGTGGGCTCCGGAGCATTTTTCACAATCTAAAAAATGGCCAAATTTTTTTTCGGACAAGCTCTATTTTTTCACGACGTTTTTAACGTTGTCGTTTTTAAGTTTGTAAAAAATGGTCGTGTGTGGGCTTTAACAACGTGAAAAAAACATGCATGCTCAGAAGCAAGTTATGAGATGGAAGCGCTCGTTCTGGTAAAACTATCGTTCGTAATGGAGTAAGCACATTCATCACGCTGTAACAGACAGAAAAGCGTAAATCGTCTTTTACTAAAACAAAATCAGCTAAAGCAGCCCAAAGGGTGGAGCCATCCGAATGGAACTTCCCCTTTATAGTGACGTTGTACGTGTTGTACGTCACCGCGCTTTGCTAGAGCATTTTTTTTTCACGATCGTGTGTGGGCAACGTCATTTTAATGATCGGGTTGAAAAAAACGTAGTTTTTTCTAGACCCTTATAAACGTCATTTTTTAGAACCCGAAAAACGGTCGTGTGTACGCGGCATTTAGGCGTCAGCATACCAAGACATTTTGGACAATTTCAAGCTCCCAACTTTGTGGGAACAGTTTGGGAATAGCCCATTCCTGTTCCAACATGACTGCACACCAGTGCACAAAGCAAGGTCCATAAAGACATGGATGAGAGAGTTTGGGGTGGAGGAACTTGACTGGCCTTCAGAGACCTCAACCCAATAGAACACCTTTGGGATGAATTATAGCGAAGACTGCGAACCAGGCTTTCTTGCCCATCATCAGTGCCTGACCTCACAAATTAGCTTCTGGATGAATGGTGAAACATTCCCATAGACACTCCTAAACCTTGTGGACGGCCTTCCCAGAAGAGTTGAAGCTGTTATAGCTGCAAAGGGTGGGCAAACTCAATATTGAACCCTACGGACTAAGACTGAAATGCCATTAAAGTTCATGTGCGTGTAAAGTCGGGCATGCCAATCATTTTGACAATATAGTGTAAGTCTCCTTGTGTTATGCCGCGTACACACGATCGAAATTTTCGACGACAAATGTTCGATGTGAGCTTTTGGTCAGATATTCCGACCGTGTGTAGGCTCCATCGGACATTTGCTGTCGGAATTTCAGACAACAAATGATTGAGAGCTGGTTCTTAATTTTTCCGACAACAAAAGTTCTTGTCGGAAATTCCGACCGTGTGTATTCAATTCCAACGCACAAAAATCCTACGCATGCTCGGAATCAATTTGACGCATGCTCGAAAAAATTGAACTTCATTTTTCTCTGCTCGTTGTAGTGTTGTATGTTATCGCGTTCTTGACGTTCGGAATTTCCGAACAACATTTGTGTGACCGTGTGTATGCAAGACAAGTTTGAGCCAACATCCGTCAGAAAAAAAATCCACGGTTTTGTTGTCGGAATGTCCGATCGTGTGTACGCGACATTTACAGTGAGTCTAGAGGTCAGTCAAGCTTCCAAAGGGTGTTCCAAAATAGCAGAAATTAATGTCTCTTGTAGTTAAAGATGTGCTGCTTCCACAAATTTGTAAGTGTATGACTTATGTAAAATGTTTATGCCGGGGATAATCCCACATTACAATTACCCAGCATTGGATCTTAAATACAGTGGCCCGGATTCTCGTACGAGTTAAGCCGGCGTATCTCCAGATACGCCGTTGTAACTCTGAGTCCGAGCCGTCGTATCTATGCGCCTGATTCTTAGAATAGATTTGTATTAGATCCGACCGGCCGCCTGGCCAACGCAGTACAGATACACCGTTTATGTTAGGCTTTTCCCAGCGTAAAGTTACCCCTGCTATATGAGGCGTATATGAGGCAAACCAATGTTAAGTATGGACGTCGTTCCCGCGTCAAATTTAGAAAATTTTACGTTGTTTGCGTAAGTCGTTTGCGAATACGGCTGGGCGTCATTTACGTTCACGTCGAAAGCATTGGCTTCTTGTGGGTTAATTTGGAGCATGCGCACTGGGATACTTTCACGGACGGCGCATGTGCCGTTCGTAAAAAGCGTCATTTACGCGGGGTCGCAGTAAATTTACATAACACACGCCCACATCTACCACATTTGAATTAGGCGGGCTTACGCCGGCCTATTTACGCTACGCCGCCGCAACTTTCGTTTGAGAATACGGCACTTGCCTGTAAAAGTTGCGGAGGCATAACGTAAATAGGATACGTTATGCCCGCACAAAGATACGCGATTCTACGTGAATCTGGGCCAGTATGTCCAAGTTCAGATCCTTGAAAACTGCCGCCGTTTATGCAAGTTTGTACGCATTTTAATTTTTCTACTTTCTAATCTTTACTTTTACTTTGTGTCTCTTCTAAATAAACTTCCAAAACCTTCACCATGAGCAGAGCTTGATGATTTCCTTATCAATTGACTGTGTGTGTGTCAACAGCCAGAGATGAAAAATACAGCTGACAGATGAGAAAAAGATAGAGAAGGAACAGGATATGAGGCTGCGTATTTGATACAGAAAATATTACAGAGGGTTATACTGTATTATATAAATTTTCAGAATTGTTTCTAAGTCCCAAGCGCAGCTGTGTGTGTGTGCGTTTCCAGTAAAACCCATTACAGACACTACTGACCTGACTCCATCACTGACACCTTAATGATGAATGGTTCAGACACAGGATAGCTATAGTGCTAGGCTTTAACACAGACTCAACTTAAAGAGGACCTGTATGTAAGAAGAACTATAGGTTCAATCAATAAAGCAGAGAAAAGTACAGCAGAGATGTGCAGTCTGCATCAAACCGCAGCAGCCAAATATTAATAATCTGTTAAAGTAAGCCTATCAATCAAAATCTATTTTAAAATAGTGTTGTCATTTATAAAAATCTCAATAATTTATACCCTTGTAGCAGAACATTTGAAGTGTGTCATTCTTATGTCTTCAAAATACAGTCTAAAGTCCTGTCTTTATTTATGGCAATCGCTGGAATAGCCGGCAAGTCAAGATAGTGCCATGTCTTCCCTACCATCAAGCTTAAAGAAACCATGGCCCGGATTCACATACATCGTTGCATATTTATGCCGCCGTAGCGTATCTAATATACGCTATGCCGACGCAGCGCAGAGAGGCAAGCACAGAATTCACAAAGCACTTGCCTCCCAAACTGGGCTGGGTTTCCTCGGCGTAAGCCGGCGTAGGTGGAAGTGGGCGTGAGCCAAGCTAATGAGGCATGACCCCATGTAAATGCTGGGCCGAGTGCCAGACAAGTACGGCATTCGCTGTCCCGTGAACGTATCCCAGTGCGCATGCGCACAATCATGTCAAAACCACTGGCTGACATACGTCGAATCACTGCCTACGATGTTAACGTAACCTACGCCCAGCCCTATTCATGTACTACGTAAACAACGTAAAATACGACGGCTTGTGTTCCCTGGTCCATACCTTTGCATGGGTTGCGCCTCATAGATGGGGAATAACTTTATGCCAGACGTACGACTTACGCAAACTGCGTATATTAAGCACCAGGCGCAACTACGTTTGTGAATCGGCGTATCTCCCTCATTTGCATATGTGCATAGAAAATCAATAGGTGCGGCAAATGCGCCCAGCGTAAATATGCGCCCACGATACGATGGCGTAGGCAAGTTACGTCGGTCGTAAGAAGCCTATTTTTTTATGTATCTCAAATTGTGGGCGCGGCGCATAGATACGATGGCGCATACTTACACTTATGCGGCGTATCTCGAGATACGTCGGCGTAAGTGCTTTGTGAATCTGGGCCTATATAGCTAAAGGTTGTGGCCAACGAATCTCTACCAGCTTGTTGGACATCCCATTCCAAAGTCAAGGGCATTAACATGAGATTGTCCTCCCACTCACCCGCCTTAAAACTATACCAGGCTTAACGCTTCTAGGAAGGCTTTCCATGAGATGTGTGTCTGTAGAAATGTTTGCCAATTCAGCCAAAAGACCATTTGTGAAGTTAGGTACTAATCTTCGAAAAGAAGACCTGGCTCACAATTGTCATTCCATATAGTTACATAGTTACATAGTTAGTCAGGTTGAAAAAAGACACAAGTCCATCCAGTTCAACCATAAAAATAAAATAAAAAATATCGTACAATCACATATACCCAATGCTATACCCACAGTTGATCCAGAGGAAGGCAAAAAACCCCAGCAGAGCATGATCCAATTTTCTACAGCAGGGGAAAAAATTCCTTTCTGATATCACGAGATCTAATAGGATTTTTCTCGGATCAACTTTACCTTTAAATGTTAGTACCCAGTTATATTATGTACATCTAGGAAAATATCTAGACATTTCTTAAAGCAATCTTCTGAACTGGCCAGAACCACCTCTGGAGGGAGTTTGTTCCACATTTTCACAGCTCTTATTGTGAAGAAACCTTTCCGTATTTAGAGATGAAATCTCTTTTCCTCTAGATGTAAAGAGTGCCCCCTTGTCCTCTGTGATGACCGTAAAGTGAATAACTCAACACCAAGTTCGCTATACAGTATGGATCCTTTATATATTTGTACATGTTGATCATATCATATCATCCCTAAGTTGTTTAGTGGGGGTCAGGGCTCTATGAGGACTTGAGCTCCTCCAAACCATATTGGTCAAACCCTGCACCGAAAGCCAGTAAAGCCATGCTGGGAAAGACTGTGTGGCTTCAGATGTCATTGGGTTCCTCCGATGTGATGTGGGCTTCTAATGTGAAGGCAGAAGCTCTGATTTAATGGAGAACTTCTGATGTGATTGTGGGGCTTCAGATATTATGGGGGTTCCTTTGGTGTTATGGGGGGACTCTGATTTAAAGGTGGACCTCTAATGTGATGGGGGGCTCTGATGTCATTGTGGGGCTTCAGACGTTATGGGGGTTCCCCTGAATGTGATTGGAGGCCTTTAATGTGATGGAGGACCTCTGATGTTATTGTGGGGCTTCAGATGTGATAGGGTTCCTCCGATGTGATGTGGGCTTCTAATGTGAAGGGAGGAGCTCTGATTTAATGGAGAACCTCTGATGTGATTGTGAAGCTTCGGATATTGTGGGGGTTCCTTTGATGTTATGGGGGGACTCTGATTTAAAGGTGGACTTCTAATGTGATGGGGGGCTCTGATGTCATTGTGGGGCTTCAGACGTTATGGGGGGTCCTCTGAATGTGATTGGAGGCCTCTAATGTGATGTAGGACCTCCTATGTTATTGTGGGGCTTTATATGTGATGGGGTTCCTCCGATGTGATGTGGGCTTCTAATGTGAAGAGAGGAGCTCTGATTTAATGGAGAACCTCTGATGTGATTGTGAAGCTTCAGATATTTGTGGGTTCCTTTGATGTTATGGGGGGACTCTGCTTTAAAGGTGGACCTTTAATGTGATGGGGGGCTCTGATGTCATTGTGGGGCTTCAGACGTGATGGGTGTTCCTCTAAATGTGATTGGAGGCCTCTGATGTGATGGAGGACCTCTGATGTTATTGTGGGGCTTCAGATGTAATGGGTTTCCTCTGATGTGAAAGGGAACCTCTGATGTGAAAGGGGGCTCTCTGATGTAAATGGGGACCTCTGATGTAATAGGGGGACCCTTGATATGATTGCGAACTCTAATGTGATGAGGGGGGACCCCAGATATGAAGAGGGGATTCTGATATGAAGTTAATTTCATTTAGGAGGTTGTGTGCGTTGTCCTAGGTTCAGGTTTCCTATTGACAAATAACATTAATGCGTTTAGATTTTAAACTGGGGTGCCTCAGAATTTTTCATACTTTTTTAAGCCTGCAAAAGGTTGAGAAACACTACCATAGATAATGTCATCCATGTAACCTGAATGGCGCTGCAGGCCAAAGCACATATACCTACCCATACAATAGAGTGCATTGTGGTAACAAGTCCTACAATACGTCTTACCACTGACTACTGCAGTGCAAATATGTGAACGGGCCCTGAGGGTCTGAGGTCATTTGGGAGGAAGGGGAATGAACAAAAATAAGGAGAAGCACACATTCTGTATTGGACGAAGAGATGTATTATTTGTTGATACAGATAAGTCTCCTCACTGGCACAAGATGTACTCACTGCTATTGAACGCTCTGCCGCTAAGTAACGAATGTTCCGACTCTATCAGATGGTGGAGGGGGCCACCATCTACCTCTCTTCATTTATTACCTAACATCTCTCTATCTCGGCCTGACTCCGCACCTAATAAGTGTTGATGAATGGTGCTTCACCTTTGTCACTTTTTGTTGGCGCCCAAAGGCTTTATCTTACATTTGTCATCGAGCCCCTCAGCTTGTCTTTTATTTTCTGTATAATACGTTTTTATTAGAAGGTATAAAACATTTTACAGCAAAAAAAAAAAAGAATAAAAGAGGTACATTATCCCCACATGTCATATACAATGGTATTACATCACATCGTTTGGCGAGGGCCACTCATGGGAACATATTAAATACTCTCATCGAGTGTCTTGATTAAGGGCCAGACATTATGTCTATGGCTTAGGTGTGGAGCCACATACACTAAAAAAAATTCATCCAGGGGCGACATACCTCAAAACAACAAAATTAACACAAACTGTACATCGATAAAAAAATAAATACTGTAAAGAAAAAGATGGGAGAAAAAGTAAGAAAGGGGAAAGATATAAAGGGGGGGGGGGGGGGTTGTCCAGCCTCTACAGGATACCAGCTTAAGTGCCTCTTTACTTTTCCCAACTATCCTGGTTGGTTCATAATATCTGCATATGCTGCTGAAAATTTAAAGGCAAACCAACAGGACAATATCTTGTTTGATAAATCAGATTTATTTCTCAATTTGAGCGTGCTGTCCTCCATATGGTAGATGCGATCCACCTCCACGAGCCAATGGCGTAACGTGGGGGTCTTCTGTTGTTTCCAAAATTTGGAGCTAATCGCCTTAGCTCCGTTCAGGAGGTGAGGTGTGATAGATTTTTAGTTATCTTGTTTAGTTAAAAAATGCATTAGTCCGAAAATCCAAATTAAGGTAATGATGTTGCCAATAACGCGGTCACATATAACACGTACAACGGCACTATTAACCACTAAACGCTCTATTTTTGTTTATAGCGCAAAAAATAAAAACCGCAGAGGTGATCAAATACCACCAAAAGAAAGCTCTATTTGTGGGAAAAAAAGGACGCCAATTTTGTTTGGGAGCCATGTCGCACGACCGCACAATTGTCAGTTAAAGCGAAGCAGTGCCGAATCGCAAAAAGGGGCAAGGTCCTTTAGCTGCATTTTGTTCCGGGTCTTAAGTGGTTAAAGAGAAGTTTAATACCAGTCGTGTTAGTAGAAGTTTGGTGAGAGACGATTTGCGCTTTTTAGCCTTGTGCTTTTCAGTCCGTTACAGCATGATGAATGTGCTATCTCCATTACGAACGCTAGCAGCCCGAGCGCTTCCGTCTCGTACTTGATTCAGAGCATGCGTGGAATTTTGTGCGTCGGAATTTACAAGAACGGATTTTGTTGTCGGAAAATTTGAGAACCAGCTCTCAAATTTTTGTTGTTGGAAATTCTGACAGAAAATGTACGAAGGGGCCTACACACTGTCGTAATTTACGACCAAAAGCTCCCATCGAACATTTGTTGTCAGAAATTAAGAGCGTGTGTACGCGGCAATACAATTTTAGATGATATGTCCACTTTAGTGGACTTTTTGACTTGTCATGAACACCAGATCATCCTTTCCAGAAAGCTTGTCGATGTATTGGCTTCCTGAGTCTTCAGAGATGAAAGGGAAAGTCGCTCTGGGTCTTGGCGAAGAGTAATTACCGCAATAGTCCTATAAGTGATGAATGAATATGCAAACAAAATCCTTTTTCTATACCTAAGGAGAAATTTGGTGCTATAGGCAAAATTATCTTTAGAGTCAAATGGGAAGTCTTGGTTGGAGAACACTTGACCAAAATCAAGAAATCCGTCATATAACCCACTGCTAAGGGAAACATTTTATTAAAGAAAAAGATAGGGTTAAGCAATTTTTCTAAATTTTTACTAAATATTGGGGCAAGGTGTCAGCATTAAAAGGATACAAAGTAAAAATTGTATAGGATGGGTAGACTTTAAAGGGGAGGTTCACCCTATAAAAAATTTCTAACACTACATCCAGCCCAGTTCTGCAAATAAAATTACACTGACCTTTTTTTTTTTCTTTCGCCGTAGATAGCGTTTAGCCTTAAAATTCACCGTGGCTTCCGGGTAGGGAATCCCGTGGGAGTGGGCGTTCCTATTGACATGCCAATTGATTGACATGCTAAACGACGGCGCACACAGCGTGTCACGACTTCCCGAAAGAAGCTCGGGTCGGCTCGGCTCTATTCGGCGCCGGTGAGCTTCCTTCGGGAAGTCGTGACGCGCTGTGTGCGCCATCGTTTAGCATGTCAATCAATTGGCATGTCAATAGGAACGCCCACTCCCGCGGGATTCCCTACCCGGAAGCCGCAGTGAATTCTAAGGCTAAACGATATCTACGGAAAAAAAAGAAAAGGTCAGTGTAATTGTATATGCAGAACTGGGCTGGATGTAGTGTTAGCATTTTTTTATAGGGTGAACCTCCCCTTTAATGGACTTTTTGGCTAGACAGACATGAGTATCAGATCCTCCTTTCCAGAAGTCCCGTCGATGTATTGAATTCCAGAGTCTTCAGAGACAAATGGGAAGGTCCCTCAGGGTTTGGGCGAAGATTCTTTACTGGAATATTGTTATAAGTGATGAATGAATATGAAAACTAAATCCTCTTTCTATCCCTAAGGAGAAATTCAGTGCTGTAGGTAAAATTCCAGGCATTAACACTGTTTCATCAGTATTCAAAGGTTCTCTGCACTGGCGGTTACAGTCCCAGAGCGCAGAACGTTAGAATAAGCATCTGTGTCTCACCTTGCTTCGCAGTTAAAGGGTTTGTAAAGGAATTTTTTTTTTATCTTAATAGCTTCCTTTACCTTAATGCAGTGCTGTTTTCATGTCCTCATTGTTCGTTTTTGCTCTCAAGTTGCTGTAATTCTTCTCTGATCTCCACACTTCCTGGTTGTCTGTTTCCAGATGACCACAGTACTGGGAGCTTTCTCTCTGTGGTCACTAATCAAGGAGGTGTGATTACTGTGTGTCTAAAACCCCTCAGCACCAATCGGTTTCGTTTTCCAAACCATCACTGCCCTGTATTGGCTCTATGGCTCTGTACAGCAGAGGCAGGAAACAACATGCAAAAACGAAACTAGAAACTACAGGTACATTATATGATTGATTTGTATCTATTTTTAATCATTTTTAAAAGGAATCAGTTAACTATTATGTCTCTATACCCTGTAAACAGTCATTTCAGCAAAACATTTTTTATTTATTTACAACTCCTTTAAGAACACGCCTTAATCTTTAGATCTTAAAGCAGAACTCTGGCCTTAGCTTCTGCCTACCGCAAATGTGCACACCCCACTTCTCCAGACTGACACCCAACCATCAAGGCATTTTGATATTTTCATGTCTTTTCCCAAGAGCCAGCGCACTGCTTGCATCAGGACTGAGGGCTCTTGATGCCGACTCAATCACGTAAGTCCTGGTGCCCGTGTAGTTGTGCAATTTGTTCCCAAATGTTCGACCCGGATCAGATGCACCCTCTTAAAGAGGAGTTTCACCCAAAAATGGAACTTACGCTTTAAGGGAAGGCGACCCCCTAACAGTTGATCAGTGTCTTGTCACTAGGCAGAACGGGGAGACGCTGCGTTTACATAGGCATCTCCATGTTCTTCAGCTCCGTGACGCGATCGCAGGCACCCGGCAGACATCGAGTCCACGGGTCATGCGGGCATGGTCACAGAGCTTACCACAGGCAAGTTCAAAGTGACGTACAGGTACGTTACTTTGCGCAGCCATTCTGCCAACGTAAATGTACAGGAGCCGATCGGCAAGCGGTTAAAGGAGAAGTACAGGGAAAGCTTGTTTGGCTGTACTTCTGTTGATCACGGTGCAGTTTGTTCTGCATTCCTGTGATCTGGTTTCAGCAAACAGTGGGCTGAAGGCCGCTGTCGGCTGATGTCACAGAGACGGTCCAGGCTGGGCCAAGATCAGACCAATATGTTTGGGATCCGCACACTGCCCTGGAACGGCACCCGGCTCAGCCTCTCAGTTGGGGACGGGGGGGCAGAGCAGTGAGCTCTCTTCTCCTACAGCTCTGAGAACCAAGCGATCAGTGGTCTTTGATCGCTCGGTTCTCAGCCTTAGAGCTGGCGGGAGACCGATACTGCATCCACCTAGGTAAGTATGATTCTTGACGGAAAAAAAAACTTCTCTTTTAAAGCAGTGAATCTCACGTTCGCCAAACATTCACTGCAGCTGAATCTTCCAGTTGAATATGTTTTTTTTTACAATAATAGTGATTGATTCACCACCAGTGAAAGTTTGTTGAAGGTCACCTTCAACACTTTAAAAAAATGCCCTCTAAAGCCTCGTACACACGATCAGTCCATCAGATGAGAACGGTCTGAAGGACCGTTGTCATTGGTTAACCGATGAAGCTGACTGATGGTCCGTCGCGCCTACACACCATCAGATAAATAACCGATCGTGTCAGAACGTGGTGACGTAAAACACAACAACGTGCTGAAAAAAATGAAGTTCAATGCTTCCAAGCATGCGTCGACTTGATTCTGAGCATGCGTGGATTTTTAACCGTCGTGCCTACTAACGATCGGTTTTGACCTATCGGTTAGGAATCCATCGGTTAAATTTAAAGCAAGTTGGCTTTTTTTTAACCGATGGTTAAATAACCTATGGGGCCCACACACGATCGGTTTTGACCGATGAAAACGGTCAATCAGACCGTTGTGCTTTGGTTAACCTATCGTGTGTACAAGGCCTAAGGCCCCGCACACACTACTGGATCTATCCGCTGAAACTGGTCCGACGGACCAGTTTCAGCGGACAGATCCGGTCGTGTGTAGGCCCGACCGGACAATTGTCCGGCGGATCGGACAGTTTCCAGCGGACAAAAATGTCTTAGCCTGCTATGAAATCTGTCCGCTGGAAACCTGTCCGTCGGACGTGTTCGGTCGTCTGTACAGACTCACCGGACACGTCCGACAGGCCGCCATCCCTCGCATGCGTCGTACTGATTTGACGAATGCGTGGAAGCATTGAACTTCCAGGGCTGTGCACGTCACCGCGTCATCGTCGCGGCGAAGGCGCGGCCACATCGCGACGCGTCACCGCGTTTGTTTTCCGCGGGGATTTTGGTCTGATGGTGTGTACAGCCATCAGACCAAAATCCGGCAGCGGACTTGTCCGATGGAAACGGTCCGGCGGACCGTTTTCATTGGATAATCCGTCGTGTGTACGAGGCCTTAGTCTTTCCTCCACCTCGCCGCATATATTTTGCAATCCTGAAAAGTTTACATTCTCTAAAAGGCAAAAAGAAAAAGTAAAAGCGAAGTTTGTCCTGAAACTGATAAGGGGGGGAATGAAACTCTACGGAGGTGGCTGATTTACGGCGCGGAGCTACGGTTGAGCAGCACGCCATTCTTTTAAAAGATTTAACGCCCTTTGATCGGGTCGAGCGATTTTGAAAGAGGACAGGGGAGGAGGTTTATGTTCAAAGCGAAATCTTCGGATATGTTTTTAATCTCAAAGACCGCATCAAACATTTTGCCAATATTTCAAGCGCTCTATAAATAATGCATGGAGAATAGGAAACCTGAAACTCCGAGAAAAGAGATTAGGAAGGAAGGAATTGTCCTTTCCCTACTCATAATCATTATGTACATATAATCCTCTATCCCCTCCGGCATCATTAAAGCTAAAGTGGAATTCCACCCCTGTGTACGTTTTAGAGAGACAGATTTTTTTTTTTCTTTGCGCTCTCTTCTGTCTGTAAAAAAATTCTCATGCCGCGTACACACGATCATTTTTCGGCATGAAAAAAAACGAAGTTTTTCTGCATGTAGAAAAAAAACTAACTTTACCATTAAAACGACGTTGCCCACACACCATCGTTTTAAAAAAAAATGCTCTAGCAAAGCGCGGTGACGTACAACGCGTACGACGGCACTATAAAGGGGAAGTTCCATGCGGATGACGCCACCCTTGGGGCTGCTTTAGCTGATTCCGTGTTAGTAAAAGACGATTTGCGATTTTCTGTCTGTTACAGCGTGATGAATGTGCTTACTCCATTACGAACGCTAGGTTTACCAGAATGAGCGCTCCCGTCTCATAACTTGCTTCTGAACATTGCGCGGGTTTTTAGCCCACACACGACCATTTTTTACAACCCGAAAAACGACATTGTTTAACCACTTAAGACCCGGACCAAAATGCAGCTAAAGGACCAGGCCCCTTTTTGCGATTCGGCACTGCGTCGCTTTAACTGACAATTGCGCGGTCGTGCAACGTGGCTCCCAAACAAAATTGGCGTCCTTTTTTCCCACAAATAGAGCTTTCTTTTGGTGGTATTTGATCACCTCTGCGTTTTTTTTTTGCGCTATAAACAAATATAGAGCGACAATTTTGAAATTTGGCTGTTAGTAAACGTAATGAATACAAATTTATCCGAAGTTACAAATTATCCGAAATAACGAATGCCGTATCTAAATTAATGCAATGTAACAAATTAATAATAATAGACAATAATAATAATAAAAATGTTTTATTATTTATTATTAATTAGTTCTGCTCCATTTGTTTAGATGCGGCATTTGTTATTTTAGATAATTCGTAATTTCGGATAAATTTGTATTCATTACGTTAATTAACAGCCAAATTTGAATGGAAATTCCAATACCTATAATTGTAATTGAATAGTTAGTTATAATTTCAGATTTTAGAATTTTTGGGTTTTCAGATTTTAGAAATTTGAATTAAAGAATTTACGAATGTGCGAATTTACAAATTTTCAAATTTACGAGTTTTCGAAAAGATAGTTAGTAGTTATTTCGAATTTTCGTTCTTTCTTATTTTTAGATTTTCTAATTTACGAATTTACAAATTGCGATTGTAATGAATGACCCCAAAAAAACGAAAAAGAAAAAACAAATGAAACGAAAAGGAACACATTTTTTCAGCAGTGCACGTGTCTACACCCTACAGCTTCTTTGGTAACCCAGGTTTTCTTTTCGAAAAGTTGACACCTGCTGGTTTGGATTATATGTGTTTTTGGGATTTTTTTTTTTTTTTTTTTTTTTTATTAATAAATCTGCTACTCTCTCTTGTGTGATTTTACATGGTTCCATTGTGGAGCATATCCCAATCCTGTATTAGGCTAAGGAACCTGAATCATTCTTGATGATGTGAAAGGACCTAGGGAGAAGGAGGGAATTGGCAGCGGGGACTGGTTTCCTAGAGCTCAGCTTTAACAAACTTTAATTAGACTCTCTTTACAATACTGTTTGCTGTTTCCATGTTTCTACAACACAAATGCTGCAGCAGCTTAATACAATAAAAAGTCCAATAAAGACCTCTATGATTAAGCCCCGGTGGGTGGGGCGAAACATGTCAGATAGTGTAGCTTGTGAAGTGGTGCAAAGCTGAGGTCATCTCACACATGTTAACTGGATTGGGAGTGCAGTGATTTTTCTAAGCATGCTATACACTGCTGGATGGTGATATTTTCATCCGGCACCCCATTCCTGGGTACCAGCGGGACTATACATATTGTCTATTTTTGTTTTGCTTAGAGCAGCACTACAAGTAGTAGCAAGTAATATATAAAGTCCATTATTTCTAATTTCAACACCCTGCTGATGTCTGGGTACCATTGAGGAAATTTCCCTCTTTTCCTGTCCCAACAGGATGTCAGAGAATGACTACCAGATGTTTGGCAAAAATGCCCAAGCGGGCAGAAATGCGCATGCATGTGCACAGGAATGCGTGTGAGCACGGGCACACACTCAATGCATGTTGGCGCCAGGTGGACTATTTAAGGAGGCTCCTGCTCATGTTCCAGTGCTGACTGGCCTTTCATCTGTTCCCTGTGTCCTGCTATTACTCTGCTTGTTCCCGGGTTGCTGACCCATCATGCCACTGACCTGAACTTCTGCTCTGTCGCCAGCTCCTGACCCTATCACCATTCTCGACGGTTCTCGATGGTCTCTGTCTTATGACTTGCTGCCTGCCTGCTGCTGAGCTTGGTTATCCTTGTGACCATGTTGCTGTTACCGGCTCTGCTCTCAAATCTGGTTCAAATGCCTATCTGGCTGTCATCTTAGCAGCCAGGCGGGCTGGCCAGAAGGCAAGCAGGGATCCACCACCAACCCTGGACCGGCACCCGGTTCAGTCTCTCAGCTGGGGATGGGGGACAGAACAGAGAGCTCTCTTCTCATGCAGCTCTGAGAACCGAGGGATCAGTGATCTTTGATCATTCATTCTGTTCTCAGCCTGAGAGCCGGCAGGGGACCGATACGGCATCCACCTAGGTAAGTATGATTCTTGAAAAAAATCCTCAACCCCTCCTTTTGGGGCAGGCGCGGGACTGGCGGGCAGGCGGGCTGGCAAGTGGGTGAGCAGGGCTAGCCAATGGGTGGGGCAGGTGAATGGGCAAGGGGGTTTGGAGCACCAGCCGCCACTGCTGACAAGCCTTGCATCTGGAACTCGCAACCTGTGTGGAGTGCCCCTTAAACCTCGGCTGGATCTCATGTACAGCTACTGTTCCTGACCTGATGTTCTGCCAGCCTGCCAGGATCTGCATCTTCTCCTGCAAGCACTTCCACCTTCAGCGGGACCTGGGCTGGACGTACAAGCAAGGCCAACGTCAGCATTTCAGTCTCCGATCAAGTATGTGACACAGGAAGATAAATAAAGTTTCTCTTTGTTGCAGTGGCGGCCCATCCATAGAGGGAGCACGGGCGCCACCTCCCCTACCTGTGTCCGGCCCCCGATCTACATATCAGTGGCTTCGGACCATGGATTCCAATGCTGGGCAGGTGTTTTTTTGAAGCACCTAATTAGAGCCAGAGGCTCTAATAGACTTCAAAAAAGGATGGCCTCAGAGCACAGAGCATTGCGCTCTGAGCCCACCCAGTTGTGTGACCCTAGCGAGTTAATTTTTGCTATTATTACACTAAAGTTCCTCCCTACCAATCAGGAGGCAGGTCTGTGAGACCTGTTTCCCGATTGCTCAAAGCATCAGGCGATCCTGTTGGATGCCTAGCATTTTAGCGGAAGAGGAGACACGTGGAGAAAGCTGGAGGAGCAGATACCGGAGCCACGGCGGCCGCTGCCCACACTCCAGGAGAGGATACCACAGCCTGCCAAAAGAGCGGGCAAGTCCTGGCCCGCCCATCCAGGGGGTGAGGTTGCAAGTGCTGTTTCAGTGCTGTGCCACCGGGGGGGGGGGTGGTTTTTGTTTGCCACCCCTCCAAAAGGAGAACCCACCAGCCACCACTGCTTTGTTGTGACAACAGTTTGGTGTTTATTATTATGAGTATTATAGTGTTGCTGCTGCTGTTCTGTTGCTGTTGTTAATA
Source organism: Rana temporaria (assembly GCF_905171775.1). Classification (NCBI taxonomy): domain Eukaryota; kingdom Metazoa; phylum Chordata; class Amphibia; order Anura; family Ranidae; genus Rana; species Rana temporaria. The sequence goes on along the minus strand of NC_053490.1, from coordinate 527,077,331 downwards.
TAATGATTACTATAAAGCTATTTTTGGTTCTTCCCCCCCCCCTATTTCAGCAATTTACATATAACAAATTATCTTTGCCTTTTAATATGTATAGATAGCATGTGCAAATTGCACTAATGCGCTGCTGGGACTTATTTGCATAAGTAGCAGACAGACATTTAATATAGGGCATAATATTACAATAACCAGATAAGGGAGACATGGCTAAACCACGCAGGTCGTATGTGGTGGCGGCGGCAGCTCGACGCATGTACAATTATTAGTAATCTCTGCTCACTGATGAAGAGATGTGGGAATAATCCTTTTTAATAACGGGAAAATGAATCCACGTACAATGAAAAATGAGAGACAATATCTTACATGGCCAGCCTGAAAAACACATCTGTTAACCGGCTTCAACTATTATCTACAGACTTTTATGTATGGTCACCCCAGCTGATCCAGGGAAAGAAAAACAAAATGTAAAAAAAAAACATGACTGCCAAAGAACCCCTTACCTAAAGCAGTTGTAAACCTCTGAAAAGTAAAATGAACAAAGTATATCCTTCTATAGTGTGTACTCACCTCTTTCCAAAACACCTATTGTGATTTCTCCTCTCTCATTCAGTGGCGGCTGGTGCTCCAAATAAACACCCCCCCCCCACGCCAACCCGTCCACCAGCCCGCCAGGTGTGCACTTACTCCATCCAGGTAGCTTCCCCGGATTCTCCTTCAGGCCAATCTGGTTGCTTTTCCTTGTGCTTCCTGTCCTGATAGGCCGGGAGGCGAAGCAGGAAGACAGTAGAGAATGTTGATTCGCTAAGGTCACAAGTGGGTGGGATCGGGGTGCCCCGAGCCCAACATTTTTTAAGCCAATTAGAGGAGAGGGAATGAGAGGAGAGATGGAGTTTTGGAAGGGAGTGATGAAGGGAAAGAGAGGGAAAATTTACAGACTGGGAAGTGGGGACAGGTGAAGAGTAAAGATAGAGGGGAAGAGAGGTGAGATGGAGCTGAAGAAGATAGAGATGAAGGGTAGGAGAGGAAAGATGGATGGTAGGCGAAGAGAGATAGAGAGAAACAGGGGAGAAATAGAAGGGAGGTGAGAAGTGATAGATCAAGGAGAGACTGAAGGCATTAAAGAAGAGTAGAGAGGAGGACAGTAAGAGGTAGTGAATAGGTGAGAGGTAAAGGAGAGCCTGAGGGCAGAAAAGAAAATAGAGAAGAAAAAAGTAAGTGGTGATGGAGAGAAGAGGGGGGAAAGGAGAGAATGAGGGTAGAAGAGAAGAATAGAGAAGTAGTCAGTAAGTGTTAGTGGAGAGGAGACAGAGAAAAGAGATATCGAGGGCAGAAAAGAGTAGCGTATAAAAAAGTAAGAGGTAGTGGAGAGAACAGTGGGAAAATAAAAAACTGAGGGTAGAAGAGAATAGAAGAGAAGAAACGAGTAAGAGGTAGTGGAGAGAAGAGGGGAAAAGGGGAGACTGAGGGTAGAAGATTATAGTAAAGAAGAAGAAAGTAGTGGAGAGGAGAGTGGGAAAGGGGAGACTGAGAGTAGAAGTAGTCAGTAAGTGTTAGTGGAGAGGCGACTTGGAAAGGAGAGATGGAGGGCAGAAAAGAGTAGCGTATAAAAGAGTAAGAGGTAGTGGAGAGAAGAAGAGGGAAGGGGAGAGGGTAGAAGAGAAGAGTAGAGAAGACAAGAGTGTAAGAGGTGGTGAAGAGGGGGAAAGGAGATACTGAGAGTAGAAGCAAAGAGCAGAGAAACAAAGTCAGTAAGAGGTAGTGGAGAGAAGAAGGGGAAAGGAGAGAATAAGGGCAGAAAAGAAGAGTAGAGAAGAAGAAAGTAAGAGGTAGTAGAGAGAAGAGGGGGAAATGGGAGACTGGGGTAGAAGAGTCGAGAATAATAGAGTAGTGGAGAGCAGAGTGGGAAAGGAGAGACTGAGGCCGCGTACACACGGTCGATCTATCCGATGAAGCAGACCGATGGTCTCATGTGCGTACACACCATCAGTTCAAAAAACGATCGGGTCAGAATGCGGTGACGTAAAACACACGACGTGCTGAAAAAAATGAAGTTCAATGCTTCCAAGCATGCATCGACTTGATTCTGAGCATGCGCGGGTTTTGAACCGATGCTTTTGTGTACTAACCATCGGTTTTGACCTATCGGTCAGCCGTCCATCAGTTTGATTTTAAAGCAAGTTCTCAAATTTTTGTCCGAAGGACAACAGACCGATGGGCCGTACACGCAGTCGGTTTGGACCGATGAAACTGGACTTCAGGCCGTTTTCATCGGTTTGGACCGACCGTGTGTATGCGGCCTGAGGGTAGAAGATAAGAGTAGAGAAGAGCATAATAGGTAGTGGAGAGAAGAGGGGGGAAAGGGGAGACTGAGGCTAGAAGAGAATAGTAGAGAAGAAGAGAGTAGTGGAGAGGAGAGTGGGAAAGGAGAGACTAATGCCCCGTACACACGACCGTTAATCATGTCATGGAAAAAAACGTTGTTTTTCTCGCCGTGATTCCTCTCAAGCCTGCCTTGCATACACACGTTCGTGAAAAAAATGCTTGAGCAAAGCGTGGTGACGTGCAACACGTACGACGGCACTATAAAGGGGAAGTTCTATTCGAATGGCGCCACCCTTTGGACTGCTTTTGCTGATTTTGTGTTACTGCGTGTTAGTAAAAAGTTTGGTGAGAGACAATTCGCGCTTTTCAGTCTTCGTGCTTTTCAGTCTGTTACAGCGTGATGAATGTGATATCTCTATTACAAACGCTAGTTTTACCAGAACTAACGCTCCCGTCTCATAACTTGCTTCTGAGCATGCACGTTTTCCCCCCTCGTTAAAGCCCACACACAGCTGTTTTTCACGACGTGAAAAACAACAACAAAAAATAGAGCAGGTTCTAAATTTTTAACAGGCATTTTTCTCGTCGAGAAAAATGCTCTGGAGCATACACACGACCGTTTTTCACAACCAATTAAAAAAATTGCATTTTTCTCTTCATGAAAAACGGTCGTGTGTACGCAAAATAAGGGTAGAAGAGATTAGTGGAGAGGAGAGTGGGAAAAGGAAGACTAAGAATAGAAGAGTAGAGAAGAAGAGAGTAACAGGTAATGGAAAGAAGAGGAGGAAAGGGGAGACTGAGGGTAGAAGAGTAGTGAAGAAGAGAGTGTAGGAGGTGGTGGAGAGAAGAGGGAGAAAGGGGAGACTGAGGGTAGAAGAAAATAGTAGAGAAGAAGAGAGTGTAAGAGGTGGTGAAGAGGGGGGAGAGGAGATACTGAGGGTAGAAGCAAAGAGTAGAGAAGGAAACAGTACGAGGTAGTGGAGAGAAGAAGGGGAAAGGAGAGAAAAATGGCACAAAAGAAGAGTAGAGAAGAAGAGAGTAAGAGGTGGTGGAGAGATGAGGGGGGAAGGGGAGACTGAGGGTAAAAGAGAAGAGTAGAGAAGAAGAGATTAGTGGAGAGGAGAGTGGGAAAAGGAAGACTGAGAGTAGAAGAGTAGAGAAGAAGAGAGTAAGAGGTAATGGAAAGAAGAGGAGGAAAGGGGAGACTGAGGGTAGAAGAGAAGAGTAGAGAATAGAGTAAGAGGTGGTGGAGAGAAAAGGGGGAAAGGGGCGACGAAAATAGAAGAGAAGAAGAGAGTGTAAGAGGTGGTGAAGAGGGGGGAAGGAGATACTGAGGGTAGAAGCAAAGAGTAGAGAAGCAATCAGTACGAGGTAGTGGAGAGAAGACCAGAAGAGTAGCGAAGCGGGGAGCCGAGTAGAGGTAAAGAGAGAAACACATATTTTGTGGGAGGTGGAGACCCAGTAGAAGAGGAGAGAAGAAGAGAGTAGTGGAGAGGAGTGTGGGAATGGAGAGACTGAGGGTACATGAGAAGAATAGAGAAGCGGGGAGCCTAGTAGAGGTAAAGAGAGAAAACACATAATTTGTGGGAGGGGAGAAGAGGAGAACTAGCAGGAAGGGCAAAAATCGGAGAAGAGATGGTGCGGTGCATATAGTACAATTTTTCTCTTTTTTTTTTTTTATACTTTTTTTTAGCATTTTTTATTCTAGCTTTTTTTTTATATTGCTGGATGAATTTCTCTGCATAGTTCTGACCTCGGCTCGGAAAAAAACAAGCGCATCTATTTTCCTACATAAACAGCAGAGGAGCTTATTAATATTTGTTTACTTCTGTAATTCAACAAACTCAACTCCTAAAAACCGCAGAGGAAAATCGTTTGAACTCTCTCCGTAATAACTTTTTTTGCCCCATGGGAAGTTGGAGATGATGTGTACGGCGGCTCGTTGGCGACACCGCCACATATTGAGAAGAAAATAACAGATGATTTCAGAGGGACGGAATGAAAGGCAGAGCGCGGCGGATCTATAAGTCTTTATGAGGAAACATAAAAAAAAATAGTAATTCTTTTTATGTCAAAATGTTGTCCTGTTTACTTTCAGTATGTAAATAATCTGCTTATTCCTTTCTAGTGCTCCATACATAATGTATGTTGTTTTCCCTCTAAAGTCTTTAATAAACATGTATTCATCATCATCTTCCTGTTGTGTGTGCTTTTTGCTATCAAAGAGTTCTGGAAAGTTCCCGGGTCAGATAAGATGCGTAGCAGCACCCTGCAAAGCTCAGTGGGGCAGGTGGGGATGACCGCAGACAAATCCAGAATTATGTCGCCCGGAATTTTTTCTTTTTTAATTAACGTCGTTACGCCATCGGTGTTTACAATGCCGAAAAAGCCGATAAAGTTGGCTTGAAAAGCCCCAGCATGGGGGATGTGCAAGCAAAGGACGGATACAAACAAAGCGTTATCATGCTGTATTTTGTTAACATATCCAAATCAATTTCCACAAGTTCTGACTGCAAGACGTGTTATATTTTATTTATCAGATCATTTTGAATTTTTTTTGCTACTCCTTAGGCCGGGTACTCACGACCAAACATGTATGGTGAAAGCGGTCCGTCGGACCGTTTTCACCATACATGTCTGCCAGAGGGCTTCTGTACGATGGTTGTACACACCATCGTACAGAAGTCCGCGCGTAAACAATACGCGGGGCGTGTCCGCGGTGTCGCCGCGTCGATGACGCGGTGTCGCCGCGACAATGACGCGGCGACGTGGGCGGCCCGCCTTTAAAATGCTTCCACGCATGCGTCGAAGTCATTCGACGCATGCGAGGGACGGCGGGCGCCTGGACATGTACGGTAGGTCTGTACTGACGACCGTACATGTCCGAGCGGGCAGGATTCCAGCGGACTGTTTTAAAACAAGTCCAGGAATATTTGTCCGCTGGGAAAAGGCCCGGCAGGGGAAATGTTTGCTGGAATTCGGCCCGCTCGCGCCCACACACGACCAAACATGTCTGCTGAAACTGGCCTGCGGGCCAGTTTCAGCAGACATGTTTGCTCGTGAGTATGGGGCCTCAGGGTTGTTACATCCACTGAAATGAATGTTGATATGGCCCTAGGTTTTGTCAGTATGCATTCCAACTAAAGTCGGCACCAAACACAAGTTGGTGAGAGTCCAAAGTGGTATTTTATTGGTTCTGCAAACAACAACAAAAAAACACCAGGTTAGCAACGCGTTTTATGGTGCAGCAGTTTCTCTTCATTGGGGCTCTAAAAGGAGCTAAATATCACATAAGGGACTGGACTTTAACCTATAACCTTCGATGGGTCTGGCAATGACTCTTCTCGCTAAGCTACTAGACAGCACCCTGTCTGATCCATTGGACAACCCTGCCTTGTGCCTTGACTTCTACTGAACCTTGAACTCTTTGCTCCTTTCATGAACTAGCTGATTTAAGCCATGTCTCTGCACTTCCTGTTCGCCAGATTATTGTGCTCTCTCCAGCCAATATCTCACCCCTGTCTTCCCTGCTGCCGTCCATATTTTGCTACTACTTGTTATTGACCCTTGGCTTGTTCCTTGACCTCACTTCTGCCTGATCCCAACTTGCAACTTCTCATTACTGAGCTTTGACGTGTTTACTGACTAGGCTTCCGTTTTAGGGTGCAGCGCTTTCTCTTAATTGGGGCTTTAAAATGAGCCAAATATCACATATGGCACTGGACTTGCAACTGTGACCTCTGCTGTGTCTGTCAATGATTCTTCTTGCTGAGCTACTGGACAGCACCCTGTCTGATCCATTGAAAACCCTGCCTTGTGCCTTGACTTCTACTGAATCTTGAACTCTTTGCTCCTCCCATGAACTTCCTGATTTAAGCGATGTCTCTGCACTTCCTGTTTGCCAGATTATTGTGCCCTTGCCAGCCAATATCTCACTCCTGTCTTCCCTGCTGCTGTCCATATTTTGCAACTACTTGTTATTGACCCTTGGCTTGTTCCTCGACCTCGCTTCTGCCTGATCCTAACTTGCAACTTCTCATTACTGAGCTTTGGCTTGTTTACCGACTAGGCTTCCATTTTAGGGTGCAGCACTTTCTCTTCATTGGGGCTCTAAAATGAGCCAAATATCTCATAAGGGACTGGACTTGCACCTGGGACCTGTGCTGTGTCTGGCAATGACTATTCTCGCTAAGCTACTGGACAGCACACTGTCTGATCCATTGGACAACCCTGCCTTGTGCCTTGACTTCTACTGAATCTTGAATTCTTTGCTACTCCCATGAACTAGCTGATTTTTAGCCATGTCCCTGCACTTCCTGTTTGCCAGATTATTGTGCTCTCTCCAGCCAATATCTCACTCCTGTCTTCCCTGCTGCCATCCATATTTTGCTACTACTTGTTATCGACCCTTGGCTTGTTCCTCGACCTCACTTCTGCCTGATCCTAACTTGCAACTTCTCATTACTAAGCTTTGGCTTGTTTACTGACTAGGCTTCCGTTTTAGGGTGCATCGCTTTCTCTTCATTGGGGCGCTAAAATGAGCCAAATATCACATAAGGCACTGGACTTGCACCTGGGACCTGTGCTGGGTCAGGCAATGACTCTTCTTGATGAGCTACTGGACAGCACCCTGTCTGATCCATTGAAAACCCTACCTTGTGCCTTGACTTCTACTGAATCTTGAACTCTTTGCTCCTCCCATGAACTTCCTGATTAAAGTCATGTCTCTGCACTTCCTGTTTGCCAGATTATTGTTCCCTCTCCAGCCAGTATCTCACTCCTGTCTTCCCTGCTGCTGTCCATATTTTGCTGCTACTTGTTATTGACCCTTGGCTTGTTCCTTGACCTCGCTTCTGCCTGATCCCAGCTTATTACTGACCTTTTGGCTTGTTTACTGACTAGGATTCCATTTCATCCCTACCTGGTTATCTGCTACTGGACCCCAGGTTGCTCACCTCCTGGTGGGGTGATCCTGAGGACCGCGACCTGCTACTGATAAGCAGAAAAATCCATCTCCACCATTAGAAGCTCTGGTGAGCACCAACTGGAACAGGTGCAACCGAGCAGCTACCCCCTATGTAATGCATGGTGAGCCTCAAGAACACAGCACCTAGCCTGGGAGGTCTCTGAAAGCCTCCATGTAATCAATGCAAAAAAAGGGAGAAAGGCTGATGCCATGGAAGTCAAAAAATCCAATGCGTTTTCGGCCATCAGGCCTTAATCATGGCTCATGGCATCAGCCTTTCTCCCTTTTTTGTCTGGTGAACACTGGTTAGTACTTAGACTCCGCACGCCAGGTGAGCCTTCGTCATCCACTAGGGTGACTGCCTGTGTACCTATCCTGCTGGTGGGTGGTAGTTGCACTACTGCTATAGAAACTGGTCTTCAAGCCTGTCCCCTGATCATGACATATCAGTTGGATCCAGAACAAAGCTCCTGAAAAAATTCTCTGATCAGATTATGTGCTGACAAGACACATGTCAATAGGAGGAGTGAGCAGTGTAACAAAGAGGTGAGCTCATTGCCGTGCTACTTCTCCTTTCACTGTCCAATCACAGGCTGGGGGGGGAGCCTTGCCTGGGCTTAAAGGGGTTGTAAAGGTAATTATTTTTTTCCCTAAATAGATTCCTTTACCTTAGTGCAGTCATCCTTCACTTACCTCATCCTTCGATTTAGCTTTTAAATGTCCTTATTTCTTCTGAGAAATCCACACTTCCTGTTCTTCTGTCTGTAACTACACACAGTAATGCAAGGCTTTCTCCCTGGTGTGGAGAAAGCCTCTTGAGGGAGGAGGGGGCGAGCAGGAGTGTCAGGACGCCCACTAACACACAGCTCCTTTCTCTATCTGCAAAGTAGAGAGCGTCCTGACCCTCCTGCTCGCCCCCTCAAGAGGATTTCTCCACACCAGGGAGAAAGCCTTGCATTACTGTGTGGAGTTACAGACAGAAGAACAGGAAGTGAGGATTTCTCAGAATAAATAAGGACATTTAAAAGCAAAATGGAAGGATGAGGTAAGTGAAGGAGGACTGCACTAAGGTAAAGGAAGCTATTTAGAGAAACATTGTTTCACCTTTGCAACCCTTTTATAAAAGTGGGGTAAATGATGATCGCCATCAGATTGAGGACATCTAGTGTCAGAAAAGAACTACTGCAGGGGACAGCCTTGGATTGAAGCAGAATATTATATTATATTATATTTGCTTTTAATGGGTTATTAATTTTTAACCTATTTTTGGCTGAATTTTAACTGTAAATATTTTTACATTTCCAGCTCTGACAAAAACTGGGTAAATATTCACTTATTTTTCCTTTCAGTTTTTCATTCTATCATCAATCCCCCATGCCTCTGATTGGAACAGTGATGGATTCAGCTGTAGGTGGATATGCCGTCCAGGCTGTTACATTGTTTTTCTTTTCTCAGTAGTCATCTCACAAATTTCTTTCAGACTTGACCTTATGAAATCTCATCGGAGATTGGCATCAAATACAAGATGTGCGCTGACGGACGTGAGCCGCGGCGCTTTGTTATTTACTCCTCAGACGTTTGATTCGAGTGGTTGATATATGGCTTATGCAGGTGCTAAACAATTTGTCATGAATGCACTCAAATGCCAAAAGATCGGTAAAGCTTTATGGTAAGAAAAAAAAAATTCAAAACCAGAGCAAATAGCCCTAAAATACCGATTAAATTAAAGGGGAAGTAATGTGGGTTTTTCAGGTAGCACAAAGTTGTTTTTTAATAGAGTAACCTTTGTTCCTATTTTTACATGCATGCCAGGGGCGGACTGACCATTCGGGCCCTGCCCAAGGGCCCCATGCCACTAGGGGGCCCCATCAGGCTTCCCAGCCTCAGTAAAACTAGGGACAGTATGTAAAAATCTGTGTTTTTAAAAAAAATCCCAAGATTATAGCTGCCCCGCCTCTCCAATACCTTTTCAGTGTGTGTATGTGTATTCTGTGTGTATGTATACTGTGTGTGTATATTGTGTGTCTATACTGTATGTGTGTGTGTATACAGTTGGCCCCATAATCTATTGCCTGGGGGCCCCATAATCTCCTATTGCCCGGGGGCACCATAATCTCCTATTGCCCGGGGGCCCCATAAGTTGTCAGTCCGCCCCTGATGCATGCATTTCATACTGCCTCTGCCCCCTCCCCCCCCTACCCCCAACAACTCCACTAGACATGTGCACTACCGAAACAAACAAAAAAATCAGTTTTCGTTTAATTTCTTTTTTTGGGTCATTCGTTATGATCGCAATTCGTAAACTATTAAATTATAGGTATTGGAATTTCCTTTCAAATTTGTCTGTTTACAAAAAAAAATTCTACAGTTCAGCCTGGGAACCTGGAAGTGCACAGAGATAAACACTTCTATTTCACTTACCGTCCAGGTGTGCAATTAATTTCATTCCGAATTCGTTTTTTAATCAATTTCGTCAAATTTGTTAATTCGTAAATCCGAATTACTGAAAACCCATTTAACAAATGTTTCCGAATGTTCGTAAATTTGAATATTTGAAAATTCGTAAGTTAGAACATTTGTAAATTCGTACATTTGTAAATTTGTAAATTTGTAAATTTGTAAATGTGAAAATTTGAACATTTGAAAATCTGAAAACCCGAAAATTCTAAAATCTGAAATAATAACTAACTAATAACAACTTAACTATTACTAACTATTAAATTATAGGTATTGGAATTTCCTTTCAAATTTGTCTGTTTACTAAAAAAAATTCTACAGTTCAGCCTGGGAACCTGGAAGTGCACAGAGATAAACACTTCTATTTCACTTACCATCCAGGTGTGCAATAAATTTCATTCCGAATTCGTTTTTTAATCAATTTCGTCAAATTTGTTAATTCGTAAATCCGAATTATTGAAAACCCATTTAACAAATGTTTCCGAATGTTCGTAAATTTGAATATTCGAAAATTCGTAACTTAGAAAATTCGTAAATTCGTACATTTGTAAATTAGAAAATTTGTAAATTTGAAAATTTGAACTTTGGAAAATCTGAAAACCCGAAAATTCTAAAATCTGAAATAATAACTAACTAATAATAACAACTTAACTATTACTAACTATTAAATTATAGGTATTGGAATTTCCTTTAAAATTTGTCTGTTAGTGAACGTAATGAATACAAATTTATCAAAAGTTACGGATTATCCAAAATAACGAAAGGAACATAGCAAATTATTAATAAATAATGTTAATAATAAAAAGCTTTTATTATTATTGTTATTTATTATTATTATTAATTTGTTACGTTCCATTCGTTTAGATGCGGCATTCATTATTTTGGATAAGTTGCAACTTTGGATAAATTCGTATTCGTTACGTTCACTAATTACAGCCAAATCTTTAAGGAAATTCCAATACCTATAATTTAATCGATAGTATTAGTTAAGTTATTATTAGTTGTTTGCTGGTACTGATAACCTGGCCATCTTAACCAGTTAAGACCCGGACCAATATGCAGGTTAAGGACCTTGCCCCTTTTTGCAATTCGGCACTGCGTCGCTTTAACTGACAATTGTGTGGTCGTGCGACGTGGCTCCCAAAAAATTGGCGTCCTTATTTCCCCACAAATAGAGCTTTCTTTTGGTGGTATTTGATCACCTCTGCGGTTTTTATTTCTGCGCTATAAACAAAAATAGAGCAACAATTTTGAAAAAAATTCAATATTTTTTACTTTTTGCTATAATAAATATCCCCCAAAAAAGATATAAAAAAAAAAACATATTTTTTTCCTCAGTTTAGGCTGATAGGTATTCTTCGTTATGATACGATACATATTCTTCTACATATTTTTGGTAAAAAAAAAATTGCAATAAGCGTTTATTGATTGGTTTGCGCAAAATGTATAGCGTTTACAAAATAGGGGATAGTTTTAAATGCACTGATTACTGTGAAAATGGCAATGGTAGTGAAGGGGTTAACCACAAGGGGGCGCTGTAGGGGTTAAGTGTGACCTCATGTGTGTTTCTAACTGTAGGGGGGCGGGGCTGGACGTGTGACGTCATTGATCATCGCTCCCTATATTAAGAAACACACGATCGCTGACATTGCAACAGAGCAGAACAGGGAAGGTTTGTTTACACTCACCTCTCCCCGTTCTTCAGCTCCTGTGACCCGATCTTTGGACACCCGCGACGATCGGGTCCACGGGTCCCACAGGTCCCACAGGCGTGGTCACTGAGCTTCGGACCGGGTCGCGAGCGTGCCGCCAGCGGATCGTGCTTGCGACCCACGACTGGGTTTTTAAAGGGGACGTATATATACATCCATGTGCCCAGCCGTGCCGTGGTATATGGTTGTGCGGCGGTCCTTAAGTGGTTAATGTTATAGCACAGTAGGATGGACACTCTTCCTTAAAATTATAGCTGATAAATATATCTTTCTTCTTTTTTTTTTTTTTCACGGGCAATGAATTTTATGGTTGGCATTGTCAATCTTACAAGCCATTCGTGGTGAAAATATTGAGGTCTTCGACCCACGCTTCATTAACCAGCGAACACGATAGCTAAATCTTGACCCATGACCAGTAAAAATGAATCCATTTATCAAAGGAAACATTCCATTCAGGATGGCAGGGCGAAGAAGGGTGAAACGTTTCTTCCAGATTAATTTCTTAACCTCTTTTGGCTTATTTTTTAAAAAGATATTTTAGCTTTCATTTGAAGTCTCTTTTACAAAGTTAATATTTTCCAGAAACTGCAATTATGTAGGAGCTGATAAAAAAAAAAAAAAAAGAGCCAATTCTGTAAAAGCACAGATGTTAAGATCTGGGGGCCAGATTCACAGAAAAAGTACGCCGGAGTATCTGCTGATACTCCGGCGTACTTTCAAATTTGCCGCGTCGTATCTTTATTTGTCATTCACAAACAAGATACGACGGCTTTTGGCTAAGATCTGACAGGCGTATGGCTTCGTACGCCTTCGGATCTTAGGTGTAATTCTCCGGCGGCCGCTGGGTGGAGTTTGCGTTGTTTTGCAGCGTCCGGTATGCAAATTAGCTGATTATGGCGATTCACGAAGATACGCGCGTTCGTCGCAATCTCTTACGTCGTCGCTAGTCGGTATTTTCCGTCGCAAAACTAGGCATGCTTTTTCATGGCTTACATTTAGAACAGCCATGTTAAAGTATGGCTGTCGTTCCCGCGTCGAATTTCAATTTTTTTTTTTTGCGTAAGACGTCCGGGAATACGAAATTACGTTACGCACGTCGCCGTTCAAAAAACACGTCGGGGCGCCGTAATTTCGCGCAAAGCACGGCGGGAAAATTCCGAACGGAGCATGCGCAGAACGTTTGGCGCGGGAGCGCGCCTAATTTAAATGGTACACGCCCCATTTGAATTAGGTGGGCTTGCGCCGGACGGCTTTACGTTACACCGCCGTAAGTTTACATACAAGTGCTTGGTGAATCAGGCACTTGCGCTGAAAACTTGCGGCGGTGTAAAGTAAAGACGATACGTTACGCCGCCGCAGATATCTGTGAATCTGGCCCTGGGTTCTTTCTTTATAGAGCCACATACATTTTACAAAGTTGTTGAGATGTCTTCAACAACCATATGATCAGTTACTGTCAGTTAAATCGACGCAGTGCCGGATCGCAAAAAGTGGCCCGGTCATTGGCCAGCCAAATGGTCCGGGGCTTAAGTGGTTAAAGCTTATTCGCCACTTGTTAAGAATATGTAATAATAGAATTTCCATTGTTTTTTTAATTGTTAGTGGAAATGCATTTCATGCCCTCCGACTCCAGCAGGGAGATCAAACTCGGATGTCTATTGGACGGTACAGTGTGGGCAATTCTGTGCAATGGCTGTAACAGGAAAGTAGAGGTAGGAGGACCATGAAAGTAAAGGATGTTAGTACATTGTCTGTCTGACTGGATATCTATTTCTGTGATTCCAGCTGGGATTTGAAAATCTATAATGCTAAGTTATAATGAACCTGGAAGTTGAGAAAGGTTCTTTGTACAGAGCGGTGCCAAGACGTCCATAGATTCTGGACCCGGCGTATTCTACAGGGACGAGGTAGGGAAGCTGTACTGTATCATATTCTTAGTACCATAAGTACACATTTCGAGTTATTATAGAAAGACACAACTTTCCCAAGTATACATGTTGTTCCATATTTTAACCCCTTCCATACCGGGCACTTTGCCCCCTTCCTGCCCAGGAATTTTTTAGCTTTCAGCGCTGTTGCACTTTGAATGACAATTGCGCGGTCATGCAACACTGCACCCAAACAACATTTTTATCACTTTCTCCCCACAAATAGAGCTTTATTTGGGTGGTATTTGATCACATCTGCGTTTTTTATTTTTTGCGCTATAAACGAAAAAAGACAGACGATTTAAAGAAAAAAAATTGGGCACTTATAGGCGGCACTGACAGCACTAATAGGCGGCACTGATTGGCACTGATAGGCGGCACTGATGGGCGTCACTGATGGGCACTGATAGGCAGCAATGATAAGTGGCTCTGACGGCACTGATGGGCACTGATAAATGGCACTGATAGGTGGCACTGGATAGGCAGCATTGATGAGGAGCTACTGACAGGCATTACTGAGTGGCACTGATTGGCACTTTGATGGGGCACTGACAGGCATTACTGATAGAATGAATGAATGACTTGTATAGCGCAACTCATGCGAAATGAATCGCCTCTAGGCACTTTTTCCAGCCAGAGTCAGCTTGGCTGGTGCAGTCATTTTACCCCGTAGGATCGTGACACACTTGGCACACACAGTCATACACACAGATATACATATATATACTGGGCCAATTTGGACAAGATCCAATTTACCTACCAGCATGTCTTTGGAGTGTGGGAGGAAACCGGAGTACCCGGAGGAAACCCACGCAGGCACAGGGAGAACATGCAAACTCCAGGCAGATGGTGTCGTGGTCGGGATTCGAACCAGCGACCCTTTTTCTGCTAGGCAAAAGTGCTACTCATTGCACCACTGTGCTGGGCACTGATTGGCACTTTTTTGGCACTGACTGGCACTCTTGTGGGCACTGATCGGCACTGTTGTGGGCACTCACAGGCGTTTATTAGAGGACAGGCTGGCAGGTGTTGGGCACTGATTGGCACCTTTTGATGGGGGCTGGGCTGATAATCAATGTGCTGATTATCTGCACAGTCCCCCCCCCCCGACAGGTAGAACCGCCATCGTCTCTCCCTATCAGCGTTAACCGAGAAATGCCAGTTACCAGCACTTCCTGGTTCACGCGATGATCAGCTGTGATTGGTCACAGCTGATCGCGTGGTAAGAAGCCATTGTCAGAGGCTTCAGACTGACACACAGCACCTCCGACCGCTGCTCTGCTGCGTCCGGTCAGGATGTCACAACCACTTTGCCGCCATCGTTCTGCTATATGGCGGGCGGCAAGTGGTTAATTTTTTTTTTTTTTTTTCAGATGATCAAATGCTCTCTCTAGAAACCAGGAGCTGTTATTAATTGTGTTTATACGCCTCATATGTATTACACATAACATAGAACCGTGCACACTATGGGCCAAATCCACAAAAGAGATACTCCGGCGTAAGCCGTCGTATCTCTGGTTCTAACTTTGGAACTGATCCTCAGAAGCAGTTTTCCTAAGTTAGGCAGAAGATCCGACATCTGTAAGGGACTTACACTGCCGGATCTTAGGATGCAGTACCGCATCCGCCACTGGGGGCATTTCGAGTCGAAATGCCTCTGTTAGTATGCAAATTAGCACTTAGGGCGATCCTCAAAGCTTTTGTGCCTAGTTTTTTCGCCGTAAGTGTTAGTTTGCCTGGTGTAAAACTAGGGCTGCTTTTACAAAGTGTAAAGTTAGTCACACCTTGTAAAGGCCCATTCAAGCGACGGCATTTGGTATGCATTCCCGAGGGAGAACTCCACGGCAATTTGTAAATTCCAAACCGGCATGGGTTCCCCCCCAGGAGCATACCAGGCCCGTAGGTCTGTTATGGGTTGTAAGGAGACCCCCCCTCCGCCGAAAAATTGACGTAGGGGGTCCCCCTACAATCCATACCAGACCCGTATCCAAAGCACGCTACCCGGCCAGCCAGGAAGGGAGTGGGGACGAGCGAGCGCCCCCCCCCCTCCTGAGCTGTGCCAGGCCGCATGCCCTCAACATGGGGGGGTTGGGTGCTCTGGGGCAGGGGGGCGCACTGCGGGCCCCCCCACCCCAGAGCACCCTGTCCCCATGTTGATGAGGACAGGACCTCTTCCCGACAACCCTTGCCATTGGTTGTCGGGGTCTGCGGGCGGAGGCTTATCGGAATCTGGGAGTCCCCTTTAATAAGGGGGCCCCCAGATACCGGCCCCCCACCCTAAGTGAATGGATATGGGGTACATCGTACCCCTATCCATTCACCTGTAGGCAAAAAGTAAAAGTTAATAAACACACAACACAAGGCTTTTTAAAATATTTTATTATTCTGCTCCGGATGCCCCCCCTGTCTTCGTTATTAGCTCAATTACCAGGGGGGGGCTTCTTCTTCCACTCTCCGGGGGTCTTCTCCGCTCTCCGGGGGGGGTTTCTTCTTCCGCTCTCCGGGGGGGGCTTCTCCGGACTCCGGGGGGCTTCTTCCATCTTCTCCCCTCTTCCGCTCTTGACTCGGCGAACCCCGGTTCTTCTGCAGCTCTCCGGTGCCTTCTTCTTCAGCGCTGGCTGCCTGCTATGTTTGTGTGTTAGCTCAATTTCTAACAGGCAGCCGGCGCGGTCTTCTGTGACGTCATCTTCTCTTCTGTTCTTCTCCCCTCTTCCGATGTTGCCTCGTCGCCTGTTGTCGCTGTAATGATGGAAGCGCGCCTTGCATCACATTTATATAGGCATCACCGTCCCATCATGCTCCGGTAGGTACCCACGTGGTGGGTGCACGTGGGTAGGCACCCACCACGTGGGTACCTGCCGGAGCATGATGGGACGGTGATGCCTATATAAATGTGATGCAAGGCGCGCTTCCATCATTACAGCGACAACAGGCGACGAGGCAACATCGGAAGAGGGGAGAAGAACAGAAGAGAAGATGACGTCACAGAAGACCGCGCCGGCTGCCTGTTAGAAATTGAGCTAACACACAAACATAGCAGGCAGCCAGCGCTGAAGAAGAAGGCACCGGAGAGCTGCAGAAGAACCGGGGTTCGCCGAGTCAAGAGCGGAAGAGGGGAGAAGATGGAAGAAGCCCCCCGGAGTCCGGAGAAGCCCCCCCCGGAGAGCCGAAGAAGAAACCCCCCCCGGAGAGCGGAGAAGACCCCCGGAGAGTGGAAGAAGAAGCCCCCCCTGGTAATTGAGCTAATAACGAAGACAGGGGGGGCATCCGGAGCAGAATAATAAAATATTTTAAAAAGCCTTGTGTTGTGTGTTTATTAACTTTTACTTTTTGCCTACAGGTGAATGGATAGGGGTACGATGTACCCCATATCCATTCACTTAGGGTGGGGTGGCCGGTATCTGGGGGCCCCCTTATTAAAGGGGACTCCCAGATTCCGATAAGCCTCCGCCCACAGACCCCGACAACCAATGGCAAGGGTTGTCGGGAAGAGGTCCTGTCCTCATCAACATGGGGACAGGGTGCTCTGGGGTGGGGGGGCCCGCAGTGCGCCCCCCTGCCCCAGAGCACCCAACCCCCCCATGTTGAGGGCATGCGGCCTGGCACGGCTCAGGAGGGGGGGGGCGCTCGCTCGTCCCCACTCCCTTCCTGGCTGGCCGGGTAGCGTGCTTTGGATACGGGTCTGGTATGGATTGTAGGGGGACCCCCTACGTCGATTTTGCGGCGGAGGGGGGTCTCCTTACAACCCATAACAGACCTAAGGGCCTGGTATGCTCCTGGGGGGGGAACCCATGCCGTTTTTTTCATTGAAAATTGGCATGGAGTTCTCCCTCTCAGGAATGCATGCCGAGCGACGCTGTCATTTTTTTTTAGAATTATTTGTTTTCCCGGCGCGTCTTTTTTTCACCCGTCGCAACTTTAGTGTCCCGTCGCAATCCACAAAGCCGCCCGGCGTCAATTACGTTCGCGCGATGCACGTCGGGAAAATGACGTCACACGCATGCGCAGTACGGCCGGCGCGGGAGCGCGCCTCATTTAAATTGTAAACGCCCCCCGGAGAGGAGGAACGCCTTACGACGGCGGCACTTAACTTACACGGCTTGAAATTTTTACGTAAGTGCTTTGTGGATCAGGCACTTAGGTAAAAACTTTAAGTCAGTGTAACTTAACTGCTGAAAGTTAAGTTACGCCGCCTGGCTGAGGATTTGGCCCTATAAGCCCTAATATGCAGTAGATATATGTTTAAATGCATTTTTTTATATGTTCAAAAATATCTGGAAAATATATTTACAAACATATATTTTCACATATATGCCTTTGGAAAATATATTACAATTATATTTTTGGAACGCATTTACATGTAAAAATATATGTTGAAATTACTTTTTTATGTGTTAAAAAAATCTGAAGAATATATTTTAAAAATATTTTTTCCAATATATGTTTTTGGAAAATGCATTTAAATTATATTTTTGGAAAAAGTATATTTAAAAATATATGTTTAAATGTATTTTTTTTAGATGCTCAAAAATATCTGTCAAATATATTAAAAAATATATATTTTCAAATATATGCCTTTGGAAAATATATTTTAATTTACATTTTTGGAATAGATATAAAAATATATTCGCGTAGGCCAATATATTGTAAATATATTTAAAATATATAATTTTTTTAAATAAATATATTGGAAATATATTTTTCTTCCATATGGGTAGTCCCTTATGGTTTAATGGCCCGAGCACCCTCAGGTCAGCTCAGGAGACAACAAATTACCCATTAACATGATTTATAGATCAAGACAAAAAGCCATAGCAGAAACATCAACAACATAAAAACTCAATTAATACAATATTCTAGGACCCAAAGCTATAAATTTGGGACTTGTGTCAAAGATAAGGTCAAGACCCTCCTCTGCAGACCCTAAGACCAAACTCTTGACTGCCAACCATCAAAAGCTAGAGCCTCTGTGGACTATTGAATATCAGGGGGAGTAACTTAACCACCTCAATACCGGTAACTTTCGCCCCCTTCCTTCCCAGACCAATTTTTTTAGCTTTCAGCGTTCTTGCACTTCCAATGACAATTGTGCGGTCATGCTACGCTGTACCTCAATTACATTATCAATTTTTTCACACAAATAGAGCTTTCCTTTGGTGGTAGATCACGTCTACAATTTGGGCCTAGGATTCAGGCTTTCCTCTAGTAACAGGTCTGTAGACAAGCACTGGGACTTGTAAACATCACAGGATGCCTACACTCGGA
Source organism: Rana temporaria (assembly GCF_905171775.1). Lineage (NCBI taxonomy): Eukaryota > Metazoa > Chordata > Amphibia > Anura > Ranidae > Rana > Rana temporaria. The sequence continues at coordinate 527,058,684 of NC_053490.1, read as the reverse complement.
TCCGCCATTAGGGGGGTGCAGGCAGTACACCTGTAAGGGGCCCGGATGGCAACCCCCTTTTTTTGTAAGGGGCCAGAGGTCCCCAGGGCCCCAGATGGCAACCCTCTTTTTTTTTATTTTTTATTTTTGTTTCTATTAAAGGCCCAAAGGTCCCTAGGGCTCCGGATGGCAACCCCCCCCCCTTTTTTTATAAAACATTTTTTTAATTTTGTTTATATATTCTTTTTTCTTTTTATTAACCACTTGCTTACTGGGCACATATACCCCCCTCCTGCCCAGGTGAAATTTCAGCTTCCGGCACTGCGTCTCTTTAACTAACAATTGCGCCGTCGTGCGACGTGGCTCCCAAACAAAATTGACGTCCTTTTTTCCCCACAAGTAGAGATTTCTTTTGGTGGTATTTGATCGCCTGTGCGGTTTTTATTTTTTGCGCTATAAACAAAAAAGAGTGTAAATTTTGAAAAAAATACAATATTTTTTACTTGTTGCTATAATAAATATCCCAATTTAAAACAAAAAAACAATTTTTTTTCCCTCAGTCTAGGCCGATCCGTATTCTTCTACATATTTTTGGTAAAAAAAAAAAAAATCGCAATAAGCGACTGGTTTGCGCAAAAGTTATAGCGCCTACAAAATAGGGGACAGAATTATTATTTTTATTATTTTTTTTTTTTACTAGAAATGGCGGCGATCTGCGATTTTTATTGGGACTGCGATGTTATGGCGGACACATCGGACACTTTTGACACATTTTTGGCGCCATTCACATTTATACTGCGATCAGTGCTATAAATATGCACTAATTACAGTATAAATGTGACTGGCATTGAAGGGGTTAACACTAGGGGGTGCGGAAGGGGTTAAATGTATTCCCTGCATAGTGTTTCTAACTGTAGGTGGAGGGGGGTGACTGGGGGAGGTGACCGATCTATGTCCCTATGGACAAGGGACACAGATCGGTCTCCTCTCCAGAGACAGCACCGCTGTCTCTGTGTAAAACGGCAATGAGAGATGATCTCATATGTTTACATATGAGATCATCTCTCATTGGCCGCACAGATCGCATCGCAAACGGCCACTCTGATTGGCCGTTCGCGGCGATCTGTAATTGGCTGTGTCCAAGGGACACGGGCAACACAGAGTTTCCCCCGCTGCACGCTCTGGAGCGCATGCGGGGAACGCGCAAAGGAGCGGACGTCAGTTGACGTCCACTTGGATTTTGGGATCCGCGCTGTAGCCGTCATTTGACTATAGCGCGGATCCCAATCGGTTAAAGGGCCCAGAGGCCCAGGGCTACCCCCCCCCCGCTTCTCAATTCACGCCTCCCCCCGCTTCTCAATTAGCGGCGGCACACCCCGCTTCTCAATTCGCGGCAGAGTCCCGCTTCTTAATTTAATGCGGCAGCACCCCACCCCCCGGTTCTTTGCTCCAGGGGGCCCATGCCTGAAGCTGTGTAAGGGGCCCCAATTCCTGATAACGGCAACTCAAATAATCGGTTTCGGGTGGAATGACCTTTGAGTCATCAGAGTAAAGGTTCATTCCACAACTTTCCTGCTTCCTCTCTGATGCCTGAAGAGTTAATAACTTGACCTAGCAGTTCCTTCCAATGTCCGATCAATACAATAAAGAAGTCAGCCTAAGAATTATATTGTGTTATCAGCTCTTGACATTCATTTAACTCTCTAAGGGGACCTCATGAACGTTTTTAATAAAGTGCTCTATCCATTATAAATGAACCCTAACGATATGCATAATGTAAGCAGAAATGGAAATGGTATAGGAGGCCACATGATGAGACTAAGCAAAAAAAAAAAAGAGAAAAATCATAAAATGTATCGTGAAATTACTTTGTCTTTTTTTCTATTATTGCGACCTATATCCAAAAGTAAGTACACCCTCACATTCTTGTAAATATTTTCTTGTATCTTTTCATGTGACAACACTGAAGAAATGACACTTTGCTACAATGTAAAATAGTGAGTGTACAGCTTGTATAACAGTGTACATTTGCTGTCCCCTCAAAATAACTCAACACACAGCCATTAATGTCTAAACCGCTGGCAACAAAAGTGAGTACACCCCTAAGTGAAAATATCCAAATTGGTGTCAATATTTTGTGTGGCCGCCATTATTTTCCAGCACTGCCTTAACCCTCTTGGGTATGGAGTTCACCAGAGCTTCACAGGTTGGCACTGGAGTCCTCTTCCCCTCCTCCATGATGACATCACAGAGCTGGTGGATGTTGGAGACCTTGCCCTCCTCCACCTTCCATTTGAGGATGTCCCACAGATGATCAATAGGGTTTAGGTCTGGAGACATGCTTGGTCAGTCCATTACCTTTACTCTCAGCTTCTTTAGCAAGACAGTGGTTGTCTTGGGGGTGTGTTTGAGGTCGTTATCATGTTGGAATACTGCCCTGCGGCCAGTCTCTGAAGGGAGGGGATCATGCTCTGCTTCAGTATGTCACAGTACATGTTGGCATTCATGGTTCCCTCAGTGATCTGTAGCTCCCCAGTGCTGGCAGCATTCATGCAGCCCCAGACTTGACACTCCCACCACCATGCTTGACTGTAGGCTAGACACACTTTGTACTCCTCACCTGGTTGCCACCACACACACCTGACACCATCTGAACCAAATAAGTTTATCTTGGTCTCATCAGACCACAGGACACGGTTCCAGTAATCCATGTCCTTAGTCTGCTTGTCTTCAGCAAACCGTTTGTGGGCTTTCTTGTGCATCATCTTTAGAGGAGGCTTCCTTCTGGGATGACAGCCATGCAGACCAATTTGATGCAGTGTGCAGCGTATGGTCTGAGCACTGACAGGCTGACCCCTCCACCCCTTCAACCTCTACAGCAATGTTGGCAGCACTCATACATCTATTTCCCAAAGACAACCTCTGGATATCACGCCGAGCACGTGCACTCAACTTCTTTGGTTGACCATGGCGAGGCCTGTTCTGAGTGGAACCTGTCCTGTTAAACCGCCGTATGGTCTTGTCCACTGTGCTGCAGTTCAGTTTCAGGGTCTTGGCAATCTTCTTATAGCCTAGGCCAGTGATGGTGAACCTTGGCACCCCAGATGTTTTGGAACTACATTTCCCATGATACTTATGCACTCTGCAGTGTAGGTAAGCATCATGGGAAATGTCGTTTTAAAACATCTGGGGTGCCAAGGTTTACCATCACTGGCCTAGGCCATCTTGATGTAAGACAAACGTTCTTTTTTTTCAGACCCTCAGAGAGTTCTTTGCCATGAGGTGCCATGTTGAACCTCCAGTGACCAGTATGAGAGACTGAGAGTGATAACAACAAATTTAACACACCTGCTCCCCATTCACACCTGAGACCTTGTAACACTAACGGGTCACATGACACCGGGGAAGGAAAATGGCTAATTGGGCCCAATTTGGACATTTTCACTTAGGGTTGTACTCACTTTTGTTGCCAGCGGTTTAGACGTTAATGGCTGTGTGTTGAGTTATTTTGAGGGGACAGAAAATGTACACTGTTATACAAGCTGTACACTCACTACACAACATTGTAACAAAGTGTCATTTCTTCAGTGTTGTCACATGAAAAGATATAAGAAAATATTTACAAAAATGTGAGGGGTGTACTCACTTTTGTGAGATACTGTACATTAGTGAGGGAAAAAAAACTATAAGGCAGTCCGCAATTGACACCTTCTTTGTAATGAAAGAAACATGTCTGAACAGAACAAACCGAGAATATTCGAGCAGAAACCTTTGTATGCTTTGTGGAAGAGCCAATGCTGCTGCTTACCATCTCCGGGAGGCCCAAAAAGAGCCAGGCAATATCAGCTCTTAAATTGGATTCACGGATATAAAGTCTTGAACTGTCTAAACTTGCCCCTGCAGTCATCCATTTGGGATGGTATAGTTTGCTGCCTTGAATCTCCCAAACAAATGTGTTTTCTCTGACCGCCTTGAAGTCCGATGCTATCGCACAATGTTGTTAGCTGTTGATTCAAGTGTTACTTTAACTAACCCCCACCCCACCTCCACCTTAATGATGAGATGCTAATGTAGCACCCTCTAGGTAGGTAGATGCTAGGGTAAGTGTTTTTTGGTTAGGAATAGGTCAATTTAGGCAGGCCTGGTCATAATGGGGAGGTAAATCTTCCGGAGGTCAAATGGTTAAAGCTGCGAATGCATTAAAGCGGAGGTTCACCCTAAAAACATGTATATAACATTACATTCTGCATACTTCCAACATTTACAGTATGTGGTTTTTTTTTGCTGTACATACCATATTATTGCTATTTTCCACCTGGCTTCCGGGTCCTCACTCCAGCGGGAGTAGGCGTTCCTATGCAGAGGCCCAGTGTCATGTGGAACTTCACCCAGATGATTGACGTCTTGAGAAAAACTCCCCCCCCCTCGGCGGATAAGGCGGGTCACGAGTTTCCGAAAATAGCCAAACTGCAAGTCGGCTCTATACGACGCTATACGGCGCCTGCGCACCGACTAGGAGCCGTGTAGAGCTGACTGCGCAGGTGCCGTATAGAGCCGTCTCGCAGTTTGGCTATTTTCGGAAACTCGTGACGCGCCTGATCCGCCGGGGAGAAGTTTTTCTCAAGACGTCAATCATCTGGGTGAAGTTCCACATGACACTGGACCTCTGCATAGGAACGCCTACTCCCGCGGGAGTGAGAACCCGGAAGCCGGGTGGAAAATAGCAATAATACGGTATGTACAGCAAAAAAAAAAACAGCATAGTGTAAATGTTGGAAGTATGCAGAATATAATGTTATATACATGTTTTTAGGGTGAACCTCCGCATTAAGGTAAAAAGCTAATCCTAATTACTACTTTAATTACAAGAGACATTCATTTCTGCTATCTCAGAACACCTTATCAGCTTGACCGCCCTCTAGACTCACAAATACCTCAGTGTAGAACAAGGAGACTAACTGCCTGAATGTTTTACAACAAGACGTTCTAAAGATCCAAAGAGCAAAATTAGTTCTTGTAACGGAACGTCCCACACTCCGCTTGAGTGTTTCTGTCATATACCGCTTCCTATCAGTCTGGATATAGATATCAGATATTCCAGCTGCTCTCAAGCACACAACGAGACGAGACTTGTTTGTCTGCTGAACATGGAGTGTTTAATAGAACCAAGAATACAACCTTATATACAGTTAAAGAGGAGGTAACCAGAACATAAATTGACATAAGCTAATAAACTAATAATTTACCCAGACTAGGCGACTCAAAGATATGACCTTTCAGGGTAGACGTCCCGTCTCCTCCCTCACCTGCTATACAATGCACAGTATCATAAGTGTAAACACAGGACATCTTCACACAATAGCAGGGTCTATTAGCACAGAGAACAGACAGATGGCTGGAGGTGAGGACATTAGCATCTAACAGTATGTGTCCCAACAGTATTAATGCGTCACTCTTACAATTAACCCGTTGAGTTCAGAATCAACAAACAGTAAATAGTTCTTTACAGATATCCTGGAATATATTGTGGATAATAATTACATAATAATCCCATCTCAGGTAGTCCAAGATATCATGTCCCAGTCATCCTATGCCCCTAGTGGACATAGGATGATTTTAGACATAAGAGGGTCCGGGGATGTCCCAAGTGAGTCTGTCACAGTTCTAAGAACAACGTTTTGCAAAGCCATTCTAGCAAGTTAACCTACTATTATACAAAATAACCTCTCATTAGCATACAAGCACTTAGTAATGCTATTAAATTATCATTACGATGCATGATAATTGTTCTCTATGTCATCCTTATTTCTGAATTTTCAAATTTTCGGATTTCGAATTTCCGATTTTCCGAATTTAAGAATTTTTGAATTTCCAGATTTTTTCATTTCGATTTTCTGGATTTTTGTATTTCGGATTTTGTATGATTGAGCTTCTTAATCACTTCAGCCCCGGAAGGATTTACCCACTTCCTGACCGGCCATTTTTTGCTCAGGTACGTGATTTTGTGCAGCCGGGCCACCCTGCCGCAGTATACTGTAAAATGCGGTGGGTGGTCCGGAAGCGGTTACACAGATACAAATTCAGTAAGAACATAGCATAGCCAATCTTCATAAACATTCCAAGGATCCAAAGAACAAAAAAAAATGTTCTAATATCATAATTCTGGGAAGTGAAGAGGATATTATATAAAGAACCTCACATTAGCATATAAGCACTTAGTGATGCCATTAAATCATCATAGCTAGAGGCAGTCCCCAGGTTACAAATAAGACAGTGGGCCAGATTCTGGTACATCCGCGCAATTTTGTGCGGGCGTAACTTATCTGATTTACGTTACGCCTCCGCAACTTAGACAGGCAAGTGCTGTATTCTCAAAGCACTTGCTCCGTAAGTTGCGGCGGCGTAGTGTAAATCGGCCAGCGTAAGCCCACCTAATTCAAATTTGGATCAGGGGGGCGTGTTTTATGTAAATCTACTGTGACCCGACGTGATTGACGTTTTTTCCCGAACGGCGCATGCGCCGTCCGTGGAATTTCCCAGTGTGCATTGCTTCAAAGTATGCCGCAAGGATGTCATTGGTTTCGACGTGAACGTAAATGACGTCCAGCCCCATTCACGGACGACTTACGCAAACGATGTAACTTCTTCAAATTTCGATGCGGGAACGACGGCCATACTTAACATTGGCTGCGCCACCTAATAGCAGGAGCAATGTTATGCCGAAAACGCCTTACGCAAACAAAGGAAAAAAATACCGCCGGGCGCATGTACGTTTGTGAATCGATGTAACTAGGTAATTTGCATACTCTACGCCGAAAACAACGGAAGCGCCCCTAGCGGCCAACGTAATATTGCACACAATTATGCGGTGCCGCATTCAAGTTACGTCGGCGGAGGAAGCCTATTTTTTAGACGTATCTGCCTTGGAGAATCGGCGTAACGATACGCCGACGCAGATTTGAAATTACGGCGGCGTATCTGGAGATACACCGCCGTAAATGCTTGCGGAATCTAGCCCAGGGTCTGTAGGTTTGTTCTTACGTTGAATTTGTATGTATTATGCTTGTACAATTCTTTATCAATTCAATAAAAATACTTTGACAAGGAATTTGTATGTAAGTCGGAACAGGTACAATTTTTTAATTGTAGCTCCAGCCAAAAAAACAAATTTTTACGTTTTTAAAAAAAGGCAAAGGGAAGGGTTAACACCCCTGTAACATTTGTTTTGCTGTTTGTGCCCCTGTTCAGAAGATTTCGTCTCACTTTCTGTCCATGTGACAATTGGATTTTGAAAATGTTGGGTTGTTGTGGAAATCAGGATTGGTGATAAAGCATCAGTGGAGACACCTTTTTCCCCATGATAACTCTTAGGCCGCGTAAAGACGCTCGGACATTCCGACAACAAAACCGTGGATTTTTTTCTGACGGATGTTGGCTCAAATTTGTCTTGCATACAGTACACACGGTCACATAAATTTTTTCGGAAATTCCGAACGCCAAGAACGCGGTGACGTGCAACACGTACGACGGCACTAGAAAAGGGTAGTTCAATACCAGTCTTGTCAGTAGAAGTTTGGTGCAGGGGCCCCACTAGGGGGCCCCATCAGGGTTGCCAGGCTCAGTAAAACCAGGGACAGTATGTAAAAATCTATGGGGCAGATCCACATAGATCTGCACCCGCGCAGCGTATCAGAGATACGCTACGCCGCCGTGCCTTACCTGGCGTTCTTTCAAATCCTCACAGATTTCGCGCCGTAAGTTACGGCGGAATAGTGTATTTCTGGCGGCGGAATTCAAATCGGAGACTAGGGGGCGTGTTTCATTTAAATGAAGCGCGTCCCCGTGCCAAATGAACTGCGCATGCTCCGTTTCGAAATTTCCCGCCGTGCATTGCGCGAAATGACGTCGCAAGGACGCCATTTTTTAAACTTAGAAGTGACCTACGTCCATCCCGATTCACGGACGACTTACGCAAAAAAAATAAAAATTCAAACTTCAACGCGGAAACGACGGCCATACTTAACATGGCAAATCTAACTATACGCCGCAAAAAAGCAGCTTTAACTATACGCCGGAAAAAACCGACTAGAGACGACGTAAGAGAATGCGACGGCCGCGCGTACATTCGTGGATCGTCGGAAATAGCTAATTTGCATACCCGACGCGGAAAACGACGCAAACTCCACCCAGCGGACGCCAAAGTATTGCATCTACGATCCGAAAGGCGTACGAAGCCGTACGCCTGACGGATCAAACCCAGATGCCGTCGTATTTTGGTTTGAGGATTCAAACTAAAGATACGACGCGGGAAATTTTAAAGTACGCCGGTGTATTAGTAGATACGCCGGCGTACTCTCTCTCTGGATCTGGCCCTATGTTTTTTTGACATCTGTCCCTGATATGTCCGATACCGACATGCTTTTGATGTGAAAATTCTGAGATTTTAGCTGCCCCGCCTCTGCACTGCCTCCTGGCGTGGTGGCCATCTGTAAGCCCAGGGGCCCCATAATCTTCTATTGCCCGGGGGCCCCATGAGTTGTCAGTCCGCCCCTTTGGTGAGAGATGATTTGCGCTTTTCAGCCTCGTGCTTTTTATTTCGTTACATCGAATGTGCTATCTCCATTACGAACGCTCGTTTTACCAGACCGAGGGCTTCCGTCTCGTACTTGATTCAGAGCATGCGTGGAATTTTGTGCGTCGGAATTGTTGGAAACTTTGAGAACCGGCTCTCAAATTTTTGACGTCGGAAATTCTGGCAACAAATGTCCGATGGAGCCTACACACGGTCGGAATTTCCGACCAAAAGCTCCCATCGAACATTTGTTGTCGGAAATTCCGACCGTGTGTACGCGGCATCACAGGAGAGAATTTCCCTTCCTAGGGGTAGATTTCCTCTCACTTCCTGTTGTCTGGAGTCCTTTGTAAGTCAGATGTTTGTAACCCGGGGACCGCCTGTAGTTATGTGGGTTTAGGGCACAGTCAATCTCCGGAAAAAGATACAAACTCAATAAGAACATACAAACTCAACGTAGACAGTAGGATTCAGACCTCCAACTGAGAGCTACAGGGCAAGAGCCAAGAGAACAAAACATTAACACCTGCAAACTCCTTCAAGGCTGACTGATATAAATAGTTATGTGAGCTCAGAGCAAAGCCGATCTTCAGAAACATTCTAAGGAGCCAACAAAAAAAAAGTTTTTCTAATATCATTTTCTGCAAAGTGATTCTAGGAAGTGAAACGGTTAATATATAAAACATATTATAAATTCTCCTTTTAATTTTATTATAATCTTTTTTTATTTTGTTTGCTTACCGTATATTACTTTGTAGATTCTCAGAAAATAATAAAAGTTATATAAAAAAATAAAGAGCCTCACATTAGTATATAAGCACTTGGTAATGCCATTAACCACTTCCTTACTGGGCACACAAACCCCCTTTGTGCCCAGGCGAAATTTCAGCTTCCGGCACTGCGTCGCTTTAACTGACATTTGCGCGGTCGTGCGACGTGGCTCCCAAACACAATTGACGTCCTTTTTCCCCCACAAATAGAGCTTTATTTTGGTGGTATTTGATCACCTCTGCGGTTTTTATTGTTTGCGCTATAAACAAAAAAAGAGCGACAATTTTAAAAAAATATATATATTTTTTACTTGTTGCTATAATAAATATCCCAATTAAAAAATAAAAAAAAATAAAATTCTCAGTTAAGGCCGATACGTATTTTTCTACGTATTTTTGTAAAAAAAAAAACGCAATAAGCGACTGGTTTGCGCAAAAGTTATAGCGCCTACAAAATGGGGAACAGAATTATGATTTTTTTTTATTCTTTTTTTTTACTAGTAATGGCGGCGATCTACGATTTTTATTGGGACTGCGATATTGCGGCGGACGTATCGGACACTTTTGACACAAATTTGGGACCATTCACATTTATACAGCGATCAGTGCTATAAAAATGCACTAATTGCTGTATAAATGTGACTGGCAGGGAAGGGGTTAACACTAGGGGGTGAGGAAGGGGTTAAATGTGTATCCTGGGTGTGTTCTAACTGTGTGGGGGGAGGGGGGTGACTGGGGGAGGTGACCGATGCTGTGTCTCTATGTACAAGGGACACAAATCGGTCTCCTCTCCTCTGACAGCACGTGGAGCTCTGTGTTTACACACACAGATCCACGTCCCTGCTGTGTTCCCGACGATCGCGTGTACCCGGCGGACATCGCGGCCGCCAGGTACACGCATCGGGTATTCAGCGATGCGCCGGGACAGTGTTTACCCGCTGCGCGCCCCCCAGTGGCGCGCGTGGGTAATGTACTTTAAATGACGTCCAAAGACGTCCACTTGGCACTTGAGAGCCGCGCTGTGGACGTCTTTTGTCAATAGCGCGGGTCTCAAGTGGTTAAAGCGGGGTTCCCATTACATTTTTAAATTTTTAAAAATATCTCCTTTCATCTCTCGTTTTATATGTTTATATAGTCTCACTTACTATTTTAAAAAGTTCCGCTGTTCCGCCGAGTTGTTCAAAACAAACACACTTAGCCAGATTCACGTAGGCGGGCGCAACGTTAGGCAGGCATAGCGTATCTCATATATGCTACGCCACCGTAAGTTAGAGAAGCAAGTGCTGTATTCACAAAGCACTTGCGTCCTAAGTTACGGCGGCGTAGCGTAAATGTGCCGGCGTAAGCGCGCCTAATTCAAATTGGGAAGAGGTGGGCGTGTTTTATGTTAATAAGGCATGACCCCACGTAATTGACGTTTTGAACGTACGGCTCATGCGCCGTCCGTGGAAATAACCCAGTGCGCATGCTCCAAATTACGCCGCAAAGATTCATTGGTTTCGACCAATCCCATTCACGGACGACTTACGCAAACGACGTAAATTGTTTAAAATTCGACGCGGTTCCGACGTCCATACTTAACATTGGCTGCGCTATCTTTACGCCTGAAAATGCCTCAGGTAAATGGCGTATGTTTACTGCGACGGGCAAGCGTACGTTCGTGAATAGGAGTATCTCGCTGATTTACACATTCTAGGCGTAAATCAGCATACACGCCCCTAGCGGCCAGCGTAAATAGTCAGCTAAGATACGACGGCACAGGCGGTCGTATCTTAGCAACATTTAAGCGTATCTCAATTTGAGAATACGCTTAAATATATGACGGCGCAGATTCGGAGTTACGACGGCGTATCTTCTGATACGCCGACGTAACTCTACGTGAATCTGGCTTTTTATATTCTTGTCTCCAAGCAATTACTTCCGGAAATACTGTGGATGATGCTGCCCGTCCCGCCCCATTCTTGTGCGTCCGCAATAGCACTGCAGCACCGCGCCGTCAAACACTTGGGTTGCCATCACAACGAGCGGCGGAGAAAGTGCATGCCGTTGTGATGGCAACCCATAAACATCAACAAGCCCGGAGTTACAGGGGTAGCACGCGTCATATTGGGAGCCGAGGGAGCTGACGTCAGGATCCTTTTTTTTTTTTAGGTCTTATCTACACTTTAAAGCAAAATTTTATTTTTGATGGAACCTCCACTTTAAAGAGGAAGTAAACCCAATTTTACATAAAAAACACCACCTGCAAGACAAATGCATAATGAGCTACTTAGTATGCATAGCTCATTATGTAATACTCACCTCAGATCGAAGCCCCCACAGTCATCCTTGTACACCGCTCGGGCGGCTGACATCTCTCCCGGGGGTTACTTCCGGGTATCGCGGCTCCAGTGCTGTGATTGGCCGGAGCCTTGATGACGTCACTCCCGCACATGCACGTGGGAGCCGTCAATCACGTCACGGCCTCCTTTAGGAACGGCACAATCGCCGTTGCTAACAAGCCTATTTTTTAAATTGCTGTTTACAAGTTAAAATCTTTTTTTTTGGGAAAATTACTTAGAACCCCAAAACATTATATATATATATTTTCTTTTTTTTTCAGATACCTTATGCCGCGTACACACGATCGAAAAATCCGACAACAAAACCGTGGATTTTTTTCCGACGGTGCATACACACGGTCCCACCAAATTCTCTCAAGAACGCGGTGACGTACACCACTACAACGAGCCGAGAACAATTAAGTTCAATGATTCCGAGCATGCGTCAAATTGATTCTGAGCATGCGTGTTTTTCTTGAGCATCAGAATTGCATACACACGATCGGAATTTCCTCCAAGAACTTTTCTTGTCGGAAAATTTGAGAACCAGCTCTCCAAATTTTTTTGGTCGGAAATTCCGACAGAAAAAGCCTACACACGGTCAGAGTTTTTGACCAAAAGCTCACATCTGACTTTTCTTGTCAGAATTCCCGATCATGTGTATAAGAGGATTAAATGGCATTCGTTGCAATACTTTATGTCACACTGTATTTGCGCAGCGGTCCTACAAGCACGATTTGTTGTGAAAAATACACTTTTTTTAATAAAAAAATAAGACAACAGTAAACTTAGCCTAATTTTTTTATATTGTGAAAGATAATCTTATGTCAAGTAAACATGTCACGCTTCAAAATTGTGCCCGATCCTGGAATGGCGACAAACTTTGGCACTTAAATATCAAGATTGGCGGCGTTTAAAAATTTCTACAGGTTATCGGTTTTGGAGGTCCAGTTACAGAGGAGGTCTAGTGCTAGAATTATTGCTCTCACTCAAACGATCGCAGGCGATACCTCACATGTGTGGTTTCTACACCGTTTTCATATGCTGGTATGATTTACATATGTGTTTGCGTCTGCACGCAAGCTCGGGGCGCTTTACTTTTTTTTTCCTTATTTATTTTACTTTTTATTTTTTTTATTTTTACACTGTCTGTTTAAAAAAAAATGGGTCCCTTTTATTCCTATTACAAGGACTGTAAACATCCCTTGAAATAGAAAAGAAGCATGACAGGACCTTTAATGTGAGATCTGAGGTCAAAAAGACCTAAAAAAAAATATTAAGAGCCAGGAGCTACAAATACTGCAGCTGCTGACTTTTAATATTAGGACATTTACCTGTCCAGGGTGCCCATGATGTTGGCAGCCGAAGCTGATCTGTTGCTCAGCTCTCGGCAGCTGCCGCCGCCATCCTCAGTAAGGGAATCAGGCAGTGAAGCCTTGCGGCTTCACTGCCTGGTTCCCTACTGCGCATGCGCGAGATGCGCTGCGCGTCCTCACTGGTCCCTGCTGACTTCTGGGACCCGTGTGTCTCCCAGAAGACAGCGGGGGGGCAGAGTAGGCGGCAGAAGTGGCATGGGTCACCTCGATCGCCGAGGCAACCTATGCCCAGAGGTGGGAGCAAATATCTGTATTACACAGGTATCTGCTCCCTCCTCCCCCTGAAAGGTGCCAAATGTGACACCGGAGGGGGGAGGATTCCAAAAAGTTCAATTTTTGGGTGGAACTTAAGATCATTGGGCGAAAGTGACGTTTGACGTCGCTTCCGTCATCCAATGTTATGGAGATGAGTGGGTGCCATCTTTCCCTCACTCGACTTCATGCCACTGAGGGGACAGCATTGGATCGTCTCTGCCGCTACAGACGGCTCCGGTACGCAGTTGAGACGGCCGGAGCGTGGCGGGACCACCTTCCCCGCCGCCGATAAAAGTGATCTTGCGGCAAATCCGCCACAGAGACCACTTTTATTAGAAAGTAGATTGCCCACCGTTTTAAGAGGATACCGAAGCTATCTGCTGCCATAACAATGTTATTCCACGTCATATATAACGACGGCGGCTGCTGGTCCGTAAGTGGTAAACGCTAACACCCTAAACGGCACCTGGAAATTCCTTCACTAAAACAAATTGTTATATGAGGTCAGAGCGTGGACGATCTTAGGAAACTTTTCAGGGATCCAAAGTACAAAAAAGTACAAAAAAATTGTTCTAATAGCATAATTCTAGGAAGCGAACCGTTTATTTTCTATAAAAAAAATTTGATTAGCATATAAGCACTTAGTAATGTAATTAAATAATCATAGATAGTTACGTAGGCTCAGAGAATTGTCAGTCTGCAGAAAAAGAGACAAACTCAGTAAGAACATACAAACACAATGTAGACCAGTGTTTTTCAACTCCAGTCCTCAAGGCACACCAACAGGTCATGTTTTCAGGATTTCCTTTAGATGAAACAACTGTGGTGATTACTAAGGCAGTGAAACTGATCAAATCACCTGTTCAAAATAATGGAAAGCCTGAAAACATGACCTGTTGGTGTGCCTTGAGGACTGGAGTTGAAAAACACTGATGTAGACAATAGGACTCAAACCTTCAACGGGGAGCTACAATTCAAGAGAGCCAACACCGTAACCAATAGACATGTGCATTCGTTTTCGTCCCAATTCATTTTCGTCCGAAATTCAGGTATTTTCGTTATCGTTTTAACAAACGATAACGAAAGCACAGAAAACGAAAGATCCGACATAAACAAATGCTTTATTTTCCTTTTCGTTGCGGTCGAATGTGCCTAACCTTAACTCTATTATTCCAATATTATTCTACATAAAGAGAAAAGATTCGACATTATAGAGACATGAAGAAGAGTCGACATTGAGAGAAAAGTTTCGACATAGAGAGACATGAAGATTGGACATAGAGAGACATGAAGATTGGACATAGAGAGACATGAAGATTGGACATAGAGAGACATGAAGATTTGACATAGAGAGACATGAAGATTGGACATAGAGAGACATGAAGATTGGACATAGAGAGACATGAAGATTGGACAGAGAGAGACATGAAGATTGGACATAGAGAGACATGAAGATAGGACATAGAGAGACATGAAGATTGGACATAGAGAGACATGAAGATTGGACATGAAGAGACATGAAGATTGGACATAGAGAGACATGAAGATTCAACATAGAGAGACATGAAGATTTGACATAGAGAGACATGAAGATTCGACATAGAGAGACATGAAGATTCGACATAGAGAGACATGAAGATTCGACATAGAGAGATATGAAGATTCGACATAGAGAGAAAAGATTTGACATAGAGAGAAAAGATTCGACATAGAGAGACATGAAGATTTGACATAGAGAGACGTGAAGATTCGACATAGAGAGAAAAGATTCGACATAGAGAGACATGAAGATTCGACATAGAGAGACATGAAGAGTCCAATTTATTTTAATTTTTTTAAAGATTCTGTCGAATCTTCTTTTTATTCATTTTTCTTAGAACATTCGACGGACACCATAAGCCTTCAATGACAGATTCGACCTTAATTTGGATTTTCGGACGAATGCAATTTTTTAACAAAAACGAAATAAATTAAAACGAATTTCGGGAGTAACTAAATAAATTTATTTTTCGGACGAAAACTAAATTACGAAAAAAAATATTTCAGTGTGCACATGTCTAGTAACCAACACCCGAACATTCCTTCAGGGCTGTCTGATACGAAAAGTTATGTGAGCTCAGAGCACAGACGATCTTCAGAAACATTCCAAGGGTCCAAAGGACAAAAAATGTATTCTAATAACATGATTCCAGGAAGCAAACCAGTAAATATATATAAAAAAACATTACCATATAAACACTTAAGTAATGCCATTGAATCCTCATGAATAGCTATGTGGACGCAGAGCAGGGCCAAAATTCTGAAACATTCCAAGGATCCAAAGAACAAAAAACATTTTTTAATGCCATCTTTCTACAAAGACATTTAGCAAACAAACTTGCTATTGTATAAAGAACCGCACATTAGCAGATAAGCACTTAGTATTTCCATTCAATCACCATAAAAAACCATGTGAGCTTAGAGCATAGATGGTCTTCATCATCATGAATAGTTATGCTGACTCGGAGCACGGCCAGTCTTCATAAAGAGATACAAAGTCGGTAAGAATATACCGTACAAACACAATGTAGACAATGGGATTCAGACCTTCAACGGGGAGCTACAAGGAAATAGCTCAAATCCCTAACACCAACCCGGCGCCTGAAATATCCTTCAAGGCTGTCTGATATGAATTGCTATGTGAGCTCAGAACATGGACAATCTTCAGAAACATTCAAAGGATCCAAAGTAAAAAAAAAAGATTAGTTCTAATAACAAAGTTCTAGGAAATTAATTGGTTATTATATAAAGAACCTCACATAAGCATATAAGCACTTAATAATGCCATGAAATCATCATGTGGTAATCATGAAGAGCATGGCCAATCCTTAAAAGCATTCCAAGGATCCAAAGTACAAAAAAAAATTAGTTCTAATAACAAAGTTCTAGGAAATGAATTGATTATTAAATAAAGAACCTCACATTAGCATATAAGCACTTAGTAATGCCATGAAATCATCATGAATAACTATGTGGTCATCATGAAGAGCGTGGCCATTGCTCAAAAACATTCCAAGGATCCAAAGAGCAAAACATTTGATAAAATACCATCTTTCTGCAAAGTCATTCTAGCAAACAAACCTGTTATTACACAAATAACCCCACATTAGCATATAAGCACTTAGTAATGCCATTAAATCATCATGAATAGTAATGTGGTCTCAGAGCATGGCCGATCTTTAAAAATATTCCAAGGATCCAAGTTCCAAGATTGTTCTAATAACATAATTCTAGGAAGTAAACAGGTTATTATATAAATAACTTCATATTAGCATATGAGCACTCAGGACTGACATTAAATCATTGTGAATAGTTATGTGAGCTCAGAAAATGTTCAATCTCCAGAAAAAGAGATAAACTCAGTAAGAACATACAAACTCCATGTAGACTATAGGATTCAGACCTTCACCAGAGAACTACAAGGCAAGAGAGCAAAACCCTATTGTTACGGAATGACCCGTGGGACCCAGAGGCTCTTGCAGGGTGTGGGGTACTCCTGTTTCAGCTTCACCAATGACTCTTGTGTCTAGGGTCATCCTATGTCCACTAGGGGCATAGGATGACTGAGAAATGATATCTTGGATTACATGAGATGGGACAGTAATAATAATTCACAATGTATTCCAGGATATCTTGAAATATTACAGGTTGTTGATTCTAAACCCAACCAGTCAATAGAGTGATTCATTCATGTGGGAACACAGACTGTTAAGGCGGTAATCAAGTCTGCTACTGTCATGTAAATTAACCTTAGTCTGGCTTCTAAGACATTTCACTGTGTATGCTAATTGACACTGTATTGTGTGAATTTCTATTGATGATAAATGTGTTGTGAGCCAGCACAGTCTAAAAGGTCAGATGTCTGATGTGTCAGACCTGGTGCCAGAAAGTCTACCCAAGAAGTGTATTGGAGGCTCGTTAGGAAGCATTGTATAATGTTGTGGGTGGAGTTGAGTCATTGTTCATATTTGGTTGCTAACTGTATAAGAGCCTGAGTTTACAATTAAATAGTCTATTCCTGTTGAACCAGAGAACAGAGCTGTGTCTCATTTCCGGGGAATCTGTATGGGCCATGTTCGTCTGCTGGATTGTGGAGTGTCGATAAGCTGTCGTGGGTTGGTGGAATGGAATACCATAAACGGCGTTAACCCCTGACCGTTACAACTATCATTCTAACAGCTGAAAATTCCTTCAGAGAATATAGAACATGGCCGATCTTCAGAAACATTCCAAGGATCCAAAGGATACAAATAACATTTCTAATAAAATAGATTGAGAAAGTGGACTAGTAATTCTATAAATAGAGAACCTCATATTACCATATAAGCACTTAAAAATGCCATGAAATCATCATGATTAGCTACAGTGGCATCGCTAGGGGAGGGGGAGGGGGTGTGCGGGCCACACCCGGGTGACACTCGCCAGAGGGGTGACCCCCGTGGGTAGCGTCACCACTAACATCACCCACTGCCCTATACTCTCAGGTCTCACGGCTATCTCCTTCAGCGGGGCAGACCGAAGCCGCCTCCCCCTCCTCTCTGTTTACATCCACACAAAGTCAGTCTAGAAAAAGAACCGGCTATTATATAACGAACCTCACGTTAGGATTTAAACACTTAGTAATGTCGTTAAATCATCATGAAAAGCTATGAGGACTCAGAGCATGGTTGATCCTCAGAAACATTC
The DNA here is from genome assembly GCF_905171775.1 of Rana temporaria. Lineage (NCBI taxonomy): Eukaryota > Metazoa > Chordata > Amphibia > Anura > Ranidae > Rana > Rana temporaria. The sequence continues at coordinate 527,040,686 of NC_053490.1, read as the reverse complement.
CAAGAAACAAAAGGAACAAAAGAACAAAACTTTGTTTTAAAAACATCTTTCTGCAAAGTCACTCTACCAAACCGCTTATAATGCCGCGTACACACGGTCGGAATTTCCGTCAACAAATGTTTGATGGGAGCTTGTTGTTGGAAAATCCGACCGCGTGTAGGCTCCATCGGACATTTGTTGTCGGAATTTCCGACAACAAATGTTTAAGAGCTGGTTCTCAATTTTTTTCTGACAACAAAAGTTCTTGTCGGAAATTCCGATCATCTGTATCCAATTCTCGGAATCAAGCAAAAGAGCCGCACTGCCTATTAAACGTAATTTTTCTCGGCTCTTTGTAGTGTTGTACGTCACCACGTTCTTGACGTTCGGAATTTCCGACAACATTTGTGTGACCGTGTGTATGCAAGACAAGTTTGAGCCAACATCCGTCGAAAAAAAAAAATCCACCGTTTTGATGTCGGAACGTCCGACATTACAGAGAAGCCCACGTAGCATATAAGCACTTAGTAATGCCGTTAAATCATCATGAATAGTTATGTGGGCTCAGAAGGCATGGCCGATCTTCAGAAATCATTAAAAATAAGGAAATAAATATCTCCCGCCAAGCCCAATCCCTCGAGTTCCCCTCATTTTTATACCTTCCTCACCTCTGATTCCGGTCACGCCGCACTTGCACAACATTCGGAAGCCACGGGAGATAAAACATTATCATAATTCCCTATCGGCAGGCTCTCAGGACAATTTTACAGGTCATTTATGTAAAACGCGTCCCCCCCTTAGAAACACTGGCGCTCCGTTATTAGTTTTCATCCTCGGAGATCCATCTAGCTTTACCGGAGCGCGGCACCTGGGGAAAATAATAGAAGCGCATTTCCCCGGTGGATGGATTGCATTATATTTTTCAGCAGAAGAAAAAAAAAAGAACTAATTTCTACTTGGGAAGAAGGGTCATAATATCTCCTCAAAAAAAAAAGGTGTTTTTTTTTTGCCATCCTAATGAATGTGGTGGCCCCAGACCTGACAGGCCTTCTGAGACCTCTGATGGATCTGCCACGAGAGTCGAATATTTCCGGACTGTCAGCAGAGAGAACCCCGTGTACAGACACTTGGTTGTCAGTGCCGGATGAGCTATAGACACAGAGTCGGCGCTCAACTTGTTATAGGTGCTGCGGGGGAACGCTGCCCTTATCTCCTAATACTTCAACCGCTATTAGACTTTGGCGGAGAGGCCCAACCTGATTATATAAAGAAAAAAAAAAAAGAACTTTGATAAGAAAATCCATCCAGAGAACATGCATTTACTTTGATATATGGAGAGGAAAAGCTAACAGAAGGGATGTTGAGTGATATCTGTTAGGCGTCGCAGAAGGATGGCTGCAAGCTTCAAGTCTACGGAGGAAGATTTAGGAAGGAAGGATGAGATTGGCTTTTACCATGCATGGCACAGGTAGATCCAACTGCATGGTTGTCAAAACCAAGATTGACGGGGGGGCGTGTCCGGACGTACAGCAAGGAGGACGTGTGGATGCTGAGCTCCACACAGGCAGACTGCATCCACTGCCATCCCAGCCCCTATCTTGGACTTTTGGATCCATTTTTCTATCACCCACGCTGGGCCCACTCCTGCCTTCATCTCGGCCGACTTCTGGACGGATTGTCCCTCTCTGAGGCCGGGGGTGAGACCCGCTCCGCTCCACGCCGCCGCCGCCATCTTGCGGCCTGTACCTCCGGAGCGCTTCGTTCTTGCCTCCGGTGATCTGGTCACCGGATCCCCGCTATCTGCCTCACCACTGCACCCCCGGAGGACGTGACATCTCCACCCTGCTGTGGGTGAAATTCCGGAGGGTCCTCCCGTGGATTGCGGTGCTCCGCGGCGTCTACTTGCGGCCTACGGACCGGACCACTTCCATCTCCTGGGCCACAGTGAGTACCGGATCCCCGGCCCACCAGTCAGCTCTGAGGTTCCGATCATAGCACAGGGGAGAAGCCCTGATTCTGTTTTGGACTTGAAGCTCTATTGGCCGGATCCACATTTCAGGAAAGTCCGCGGCTTCGGCCTACTGCTGGAAGCTGGCAGCCATCTTGCTAATCCAGGTACATCCAACCCCTCCTATTGCTACAAACAATTGATTCTCATTACCTGGCACCTTTTCACACATTGCTTTCATAGCCTGGCCAGATCCATTTATATGCTAACGTTTGATACATGTGCAGCGAACTAACTCCTACCCCTCTGGCTATGTAGTCTGCCATTAAAGAGTCCACAGGGATTCATCTGCACACCGAGACCCTCGTGATGCGTTCTTAACCACCTATAGCTTCGGGGGTAAGCCTTTTCTCTTCTTGCCATTTCATTGACGTCCCATGGGCAAAGTTGGCCAGCAGCAGCGAAATTATAAACCTCTGTTTGGATACTCTAAGGGATCAAACATGGAACGTTTTGTCACTAGGCCACAACTTGCGGCCTCCAGTCATACCGCAGATCCCTTTGCCACAATGGATCCATCCCTGGATTCGGAGCTTGCTAACAATTCCCAGCCATCCCCCTCCCAGGGCTCGGACCCTGGTCCCCTGCTTCCACACGAAGTCCTCACCCCAGACATCCTAGATGCCAAGCTTGATGCCAAATTGCAATTATTGCTCCGACAGATTACAAATAATGTTTCGGCTGAGGTGAGCAAGCTAGCTGCAGAACTTAGAGGAGAGATTAATCAAATTGGAGAACGTACAGACACCCTTGAAAACAAATTTGATGAGATGATCAACTATGTAAAAGCCATAGAGGAGGAAAACCTCAACCTCCGCCTTTCTGTCTCCCAACTACAACTGCAACAGGAGGACCTGGAGAACAGGGAAAGACGGCAGAACCTGCGCTTCAGGGGTATCCCGGAAACGGTGAGTGACTCTGAATTACGTGCTTACCTCCTGGGTCTTTTCAATGTTTCAGCCCCCACTGTGGTGGACATAGACTGGCGCCTAGATAGGGCTCACCGTTCTCTGGGCCCTAAGCCTCCGGCTGGAGCCAGACCTAGAGATGTCATAGTGAAGTTCCACTTTTTTGAAAGCAAAGAGGCGTTGACCCTGGCAACGCGCAACAAGTCCCAACTTACATATAAGGGGGCTAAACTGCAAATCTTCAGCGACTTATCCCCTATTACCCTTGCTAAGCGTAGATCACTGCGCCCAATCACATCCCACCTTCAACACCACAAGGTTCCTTACTATTGGGGATTCCCCTTTCGCCTTGTTGTATCCAAAGATGGAGTTCAACATACCCTGCGTGAGCTACAGGAAGGAGAAGCGTTTCTGAAAAGTCTGGGTCTGCCTCCTCTTCCGGAAGACGACTTGAATCCTCCCTTCGCTTCAGTACGTCCTCTACCCAACACTCCTAACCGCATCTGGACCCCCGTAAGGGGAAGATCAAAGAAACATCTCTCCACTCCACAATGTCCACGTTTCTCCAATCAACCCCCTTGAACTCTCCTTATCCCCCCCTTTGTCTTTTTTTTTTTTTCTTTGCCCTTTCTGGTTTTTTCCCTTGTGGATCCATACCCTGGTGCTCCATGTATCCTACATTTTGGCTTCTTCGTCTTATGAGAATCTCTTTTTCTGGCCAATTTTATATATATTTTTTTTCAAGATATTGTATCCACCCTGTTCCTGGTTCGGGGTGGATCTTTTTCCCAGCCCATGGGATAAGTTCTAAGCTCTAACTTTTGTTTCTTTTTTTTTATATACTCATGTTGTCAGTCATCCATGTACATGTGCTGATTTTTTTTTCTACCCCTTCATTAGTTATGGATCTCGGACTACTTCACGCTTTTTGGTAGCTACCAAGTTCATAAGATGTGCAGATGACCCTTCCCTGTCTCCTCACCCGGAGTCTCCTGATGGAAGTCCGTTCACGTCCCTGCTTGACCCCGGGCTTTGCCCAGGGCCTCCTGAGTGTTGTTTACAACTCAGGTTTTCAAAGTTTAGAATTTTTTCTCTTTTTTTTGGTCGTTTTTTCTTTCATATTTTTTTTATTTTTATTATTTGTATTTTCTGTGTCCACATATGTAGATCAACTCAGTAAGTTGAAGTTACATGGTCTTTGTTTTATAGTCTCACTGAATTTCCTAAACAGGAAACACTTATTACTTTGCAGGTCCCGAGGTGACGTTTTTTTTTTTTTTTTCTTAGAAATGTTTATGTGTATCGCAACGCCTTTATTAGGCTCATGCCCTTTATTTTGTACTTATATCTGTTTTCAATATATTTTACACCAGCCTGTCTATCTAGCCTACATTCATGGCCTTAAGGATTTTGTCATATAATGTGAAAGGTTTAGGTTCTGTCCACAAGCGCTGGATGGCCCTGAAGGACTTCAGGGCCTCTGGCGCAGATGTTATAATGATCCAGGAGACCCACTTCCGTAAGGGAGGTTCGTTTAAATTTGCTTCCAGATTTTTCCCCACCTCTTTCCTTGCCTCAGACTCAACGGGGAGGGCGGGTGTGGCTGTCCTGGTGAAAAGATCATGCCCTATTAAGGTGAAAAGCTTGTATGCAGATCCTCACGGAAGATTCCTCATTTTGGATTGTGAGTTTCTGACTACATCGTTCACCCTGGTCAATCTCTATGCCCCCAACACTGGCCAGATAGCCTTCCTTAACAAACTTTTTGATTCCCCCCAATATCGTGCACAGCCATTTATGATTGTAGGTGGGGACTTCAATTTGGTTATGTCCCCCACTAGAGATAGACAAACTCTTCTCAATGTCTCTCCATCCAAAAGACTCACGTCCCAGACCAACGCTTTTCGCAGGTGTGTTAGATCTCACCAACTTTTTGACTCATGGAGGATCAAGCACCCACTTTCTAAACAGTTTACCTTTTACTCTCCAGCCCATAAAATGTATTCTCGTTTAGACCACTTTCTTATATCGGCCCCGACTATCCCCTATGTGGTCGAGTCGGATATTTCACCCATCACATGGTCTGATCACGCCCCCATTGTGTTGGATCTCATGCTTTCCCAGGCCCACGCTAAGACTTGTCACTGGCGTCTTAATGATCATTTATTGCAATCTGAGGTTTCTCGTTCAATTTTAGCCAAGGGCTTGGGGGAATTTTTCCAGCTCAATGTGGGGTCAGTTTCTGATTTTTCGACACTGTGGGAGGCGCACAAGGCCGTATTTCGTGGCATATGCATAGCTGAAAGCTCTCGGCTTAAAAAAGATCGCAATGGACATCTTCAGTCCTTGACATCTGCTCTGGTTCTCGCAGAGCGGAGGCTGTTGTGCGCACCCACGGTGGCGAAATTACGTAGAGTCACCTCCCTCAGGGAGCAAATCAAGTCATTGAAAATGGGTAGGGCGGCTAGGTCCTTGCTTTGGTCAAAACAGAAATTTTACGAGTTCTCCAACAAACCACACAGAATGTTAGTCAACAAACTACATCCACGCCCATTCCATTCCTTTCCTGACTTTCTCCTCAGGCTAGATGGATCTAGGACGCACTGCCCCCGCGAGATGACAGACACTTTTGGCAAATTCTACAGTAAATTGTACAACTGTCTGACCCCAGAGAATCAATTTACTTTTACCCAAGATAAGTTTGAGTCCTTTTTCTCTGACATTAAACTTCCAAAGTTAGCTTCAGCAGACCTAGCCGGATTGAATGCGGCGATATCAGCTGAGGAACTTTTGGCTATAATTAAGGATCTTCCCCTACATAAATCCCCTGGCCCTGATGGTTTATCTTATTTCTACTATAAAACCTTTATAGATATCTTATCCCCCCATATGCAGACCCTCTACAGCTCTTTGTTTACAGGCACTCCCCCGCATTCTCACTTTTCCCACTCTTACATTTCAGTTATCCCGAAGCCTGGTAAGGACCCCTCCATTCCAGATAACTATAGACCCATAGCTCTTTTAAATTCAGATTATAAGATATTTACCAAGATTCTCGCTTCCAGATTGTCTAGGCTCATTTCCAAACTAATACATAGGGATCAGGTGGGATTTGTCCCCGGTAGACATGCGGGGGACAACACCCGTCGTACCGTGGATCTGATTGATCTTCTGGACAGAACCTCCCGCACGGCACTAGTTTTAAGTTTAGATGCTCAAAAGGCCTTTGATAGGTTGAGCTGGCCGTATATGTTTGCCACTCTTAAATTGTACGGTTTTAAGGGCCCTTTTCTGAAGGCTTTAGAGGCCTTGTATTCAACAGTCACAGCCCAAGTGCGGATGTCGTCCTTCCTGTCGCCTCGTTTTCCCATGACAAATGGGACTCGGCAGGGGTGCCCCCTATCTCCATTGCTTTTCATTTTATGTTTGGAGCCCCTTGCTGAGTCCATTAGATCTCATCCAGACATTCGTGGGGTGGTGATGCGACAGGGGGAATATAAATTGTCGCTTTTTGCGGACGACATCCTGCTTACTATTACCAACCCACTGATCTCTCTCCCATCTCTACATAAATTACTATCTTCCTTTGGTGCCATTTCCGGTTATAAGGTTAACACTTCCAAAACTGAAGCGCTCCCCATACATATCCCGCCCACATTACTGTCTCAACTTAAGGGATCATATCCCTACAGGTGGTGTACTGAGTCCCTTAAATACCTGGGAATTCTCTTGACTCCCTCCTATTCATCTCTTTATTCTGTCAATTACCCCTCCTTAGTTTTAGACATTAATAAATCTTTGATGACCTGGACGAAATACCCTCTCTCCCTTCTTGGCAGGATTAACGTTCTAAAGATGTCCGTCTTACCCAGATTGCTTTACCACTTTGAAACGCTACCGGTCGCTATACCCTCTTCCCAGCTGAAAGTGCTTCGGCGTAGTTTTCTAAGGTTCATATGGGGCGGCGGGGCTCATCGCATAGCGAGCTCGGTGGTATTTGCTCCCACGTGTAGGGGTGGTTTGGGAGCTCCGGATATTGTAAAATATTATCATGCCTCGCACTTGAGAGCGGTTGTTTCCTGGTCCTCGCTACACGCTCCGAATCAATGGGCCGCTATTGAAAAGGGGGTGCTGTATCCGATCCACCCTTGCTCGTTGATTTGGGGCGCCCCTCTCCCCCTAGACCCTATTTTTAAACGACAATGCACGGCTCCAATGGCTTTTACTTTAGCCATTTGGCATAGGTGTCTCAAAAGCCACTCCCTTGCCTCACCCTGTCCTCCATTGGCGAATGTTTTGTTTAATCCAGATATACCTGATAGCATCTCATTAGGTAGGATATCTCCGTGGCTCAGTGCACCACTATTTCAACTTCGAAGTCTGGTCCATCCTGTCACACGGAGATTGTATAGCTTTGATGTTCTACGTAAAAAATTCAACATACCCAATCACCTCTTTTATTTTTACCTGCAGGTTAGGCATTTTTTTCAATCCAAATCTTCCACCCTGACCCTTGATAAACCAACGGCTTTTGAGTACTTATGTGCCCAGGGCCCTCACCAATTGCACCTAATATCCTCTATCCACCGTATCCTCCATGAGTCAATCCCTCTTTCTGAAACCACACATCTTTATATGAGAAAGTGGTCACACATATTGGGTAAGCCTATCACGGTCCAATCCTGGGATAAAATTTGGTCCTCTACCTTTAAATCCTCTAAATGTGTGATCCATCGGGAAACGTCCATTAAAATTCTCATGTTTTGGTATAAAACCCCTGATATCATACACACTTATGTTCCCTCAGTTCTGCCGCATTGTTGGCGTTGTGGTAATGATATTGGCACTTTGTTTCATATTTTTTGGAACTGTTCCCGAGTTCAACCCTTTTGGCGAGAGGTGAGACAGCTGGCTCAGGAGGTGATAGAAGTGTCCCTTCCGTTTGATCCATTACACTTTCTTTTGGGCCTCCCATTCCCAGGTCTGACCAAAGGTGCTAACCGCTTGGCCGCCTATATTTTATTGGCCGCCAGGAGGCTCATACCAGTGTGTTGGTTGTCTGATGCCCCGCCTCCATGGCCTAGATTTCTCCACCTGGTTGCTGAAATCCGGAGGATGGAGTACTTGACAGCCTCTGTCAACGATTCCATACCACAATTTGATAAAATCTGGGAACCCTGGGATCTCTCGAGATATGGGATCCCGGTGTCGTTGCCCTCGCCCTAGTGTATGTATTATGTTTGCTCTTCCACTATTTGCCTAAGAGTTGTTTGTTTTATATGATCTTGTTAAGTCATGCAGACCTCTCCTGTGTTCTGCGTCCTTGGACACTATGTATATGTTTTGTACTTCCATGTTCTTTCTTTGTACAATCTCGATATTGTCATTGTGTTGATTCTTTCAATACTTTGTATCTTATAATATTGTAAGGTCTTACTTGTTTTTTTTTGTTTTCTATAACTCAATAAAAATACAATTTTGAAAAAAAAACCAAGATTGACGACTCAGGCCTCATACACATGACCAAACATCGTGTGTAGGGCCGACCGGACAATTTTCCGGCCGACCGGACAGGTTTCCAGCGGACAAATGTTTCTTAGCATGCTAAGAAACATGTCCGCTGGAACCATGTCCGCCGGACATGTCCGATGGTCAGTATGACTCATCGGACATGTCCGCTGGCCTGAGAACCCGCTCATGACGTCGAAGTGATTCGACGCATGCGTGGAAGCATTGAACTTCCGGGTTCGCGCACGTCGCCGCGTCATCGTCGCCGCCACGTCACAGCGTCGTAACTGCGTCGTCACCGCGTCGGCCTGTCCGCGGGAAATTTGGTCTGATGGTGTGTACAGCCATCAGACCAAATGATCCCAGCGGACATGTCCGATAAAAACGGTCCGCGGACCGTTTTCATCGGACATGTTGGGTCCTCTGTACGAGGCCTAAAGGGCTCTTTACATGAGCAGCTGGGGGGCAGTAAATAAATGCAGTTGATCTGCGTTTTTTACTGCTCACACCCCCCCAACCGCAGTGGCCGGGGAAGGATAGCTGCAAGCTTCAAGTCTACAGAGGAAGATTTAGGACGGAAGGATGAGGTTGGTAGATCCAACTGCATGGCTGTCAAAACCAAGAATTCCGACTAAGGGCTCTTCACATGAGAGGCCAGGGAGGTTAGTAAAAAACTGTGGTTGAGCTGAATTTTTACTGCACCCCCCCCCCTATCTTGCCTACCACAGCAGCTGGGGGTGTACACAAAAAGATGGCTGCGAGATTCAAGTCTACGGAGGAAGATTTAGGAAGGAAGGATGAGATTGGCTTTTACCGTGCATGGCACAGGTAGATCCAACTGCATGGTTGGCAAAACCAAGATTGACAACTAAGGGCTCTTCACATGAGCCTCTGGAGGGCAGTAAAAAAATGCAGTTGATCTGCGTTTTTTACTGCCCCCAACCGCAGTAGCCGGGGAAGGATGGCTGCAAGCTTCAAGTCTACAGAGGAAGATTTAGGAAGGAAGAATGAGGTTGGTAGATCCAACTGCATGGCTGTCAAAACCAAGATTGCCAACTAAGGTCTCTTCACATAAGTGGCTGGGGGAGGTTAGTAAAAAACTGTGGCTGAGCTGAATTTTTACTGCACCCCCCTTTTCTTGCCTACCACAGCAGCTGGGGGTGTACACAAAAAGATGGCTGCGAGATTCAAGTCTACGGAGGAAGATTTAGGAAGGAAGGATGAGATTGGCTTTTACCGTGCATGGCACAGGTAGATCCAACTGCATGGTTGGCAAAACCAAGATTGACAACTAAGGGCTCTTCACATGAGCAGCTGGGGGGCAGTAAAAAAAACTGCAGTTGATCTGCGTTTTTTGCAGCCCCCCAACTGCAGTGGCTGGGGAAGGGTGGATGCAAGCTTCAAGTCTATGGAGGAAGATTTAGGAAGGAAGGATAAAGTTGGCTGTAACATAACAAAATGTGGAAAAAGTGAAGCGCTGTGAATACTTTCCCGGATGCACTGTATATAATTATACTCACCACTGGTAGACCAGATCTCTATTATGTTCCATGTAGCAGAAGGAATCAATAAACGATAGCGCGTGCGATAATTTGTGGCCTCAAAAATAATATTTTCTATTCACTAAATCCCCTATAGTACGGGCTTTGTTATTTATTACATGTGTATCTTTTTCTTGTTATTACATCGATCCCCCACACCAATCGTATGGAACAGTCAATTCACATAAATGATTGCGCGGCTTTCAGCTCCTTAAATTAGCGCAAGCTTGTGAAGGACGTTAATTGCAAGGCTCTATGAAGTATTTATGAGAAGAGCCAAAGATGGAGTCATTTGAGTTTGGAGGTTAAATTATGTTTTTAAAAAAAATATCTGTTTCTATGAAGTGATCGTGTATTTAAAATAAAATAAAATTGGATCCACTCAAGTATTATTTAAAAAAAAAAATGCACCTTAAAGATTTTTATAATATACAATCCTTTATTGAGAAAAAAAAAAAAATATATATATATATACCGTATTTATCGGCGTATACCCCACACTTTTTTGCCCTGAAAATCAAGGCAAAATCGTGGGTGCGCGATATACGCCGATCCCCGCTTCCCGCGCTGTGTTTGAATGCCTGCACCGACGTATACCGAGTGCAGTACACTCGGCTACATTCGGCCAGGCTCGGCTTCGCTCGTGCTCACGCATAAACGTCACAGAGCGCGAGCACGAGCGAAGCCGAGCCTGGCCGAATGTAGACGAGTGTACTGCGCTCGGTATACGTTGGCGGAGGCGTTCAAACTGAGCGCGGGAAGCGGCGATTCGACGGGGAGACAGCACGGGAGAAGCCAGGAGGACACCACCGAAGCCGCAGATGGATGCCGGACCTGACGAGGCCGCCGATGGACGCCGCGCAAGACACCAAAACTTTAAGTACTAAAATGTTTTTTTTACAGGAATTGCGGGTCCACATTAGGGGTGCGCGCTATACGCCGGAGCGCGCAATACCCCGATAAATACGGTATATATATATATATATATATATATATATATAGATAGATAGATATAGAACAGGGGTCTCCAAACTTTCTAAACAAAGGGTCAGCTTCCTGTCCTTCCGACTTCAGGGGGGCCAGTTGTTGGTGTCGTGGGAGGAATAGTACCTTATCATTGGTGTCGTGGGAGGAATAGTACCTTATCATTGGTGTCGTGGGAGGAATAGTACCTTATCATTGGTGTCGTGGGAGGAATAGTACCTTATCATTGGTGTCGTGGGAGGACTAGTACCTCATCATTGGTGTCGTGGGAGGAATAGTACCTCATCATTGGTGTCGTGGGAGGACTAGTACCTCATCATTGGTGTTGTGGGAGGAATAGTACCTCATCATTGGTGTCGTGGGAGGACTAGTACCTCATCATTGGTGTCGTGGGAGGAATAGTACCTTATCATTGGTGTCGTGGGAGGACTAGTACCTCATCATTGGTGTCGTGGGAGGAATAGTACCTCATCATTGGTGTCAGTGGGAGGAATAGTACCCCATCATTGGTGTCAGTGGGAGAAATAGTACCTCATCATTGGTGTCAGTGGGAGAAATAGTACCTCATCATTGGTGTCGTGGGAGAAATAGTACCTCATCATTGGTGTCAGTGGGAGAAATAGTACCTCATCATTGGTGCCGTGGGAGGAATAGTACCTCATCATTGGTGCCGTGGGAGGAATAGTACCTCATCATTGGTGTCGTGGTAGGAATAGTACTCCATCATTGGTGTCTTGGGAGGAATAGTACCCCATCATTGGTATCAGTGGGAGGAATAGCACCCCATCATTGGTGTCGTGGTAGGAATAGTACCCCATCATTGGTGTCGTGGGAGGAATAGTACCCCATCATTGGTGTCGTGGGAGGAATAGTGCCCTATTGTTGGTGTCATACGAGGAATAGTACCCCATCATTGGTGTCAGTGGGAGGAACAGTACCCCATTGTTGGTGTCAGTGGGAGGAATAGTGTCTTGTATCAGTGAGAGGAACACTGCCCTGAGGGCCAGATAAAAGCAAGCAAAGGGCCGCAGTTTGGAGACCCCTGATATAGAAGAAGGGAAACAAAGTAATTGAAGGAGGGAAAAGAAATGGATGGGGGGGGGGTAAAAGAGGAGAGGGTAGGTAGGAGGTAGAGGGAAAAAAGGGGGGAATATGGGGAGAGGAGAGGGGAAAATATTTATATATATTCCTGTCTTTGTGGACTATTGAACTATTGAAGTTACACTTTTGGATTTGTTTTGATTGCACATGGAATTTGCACTTTATATTTGTCATTTTTTTTTATTGCAATATTTTTTTTTTTACGTTTTTCTGAGTGAGCGCCGCGTATACATTTTCCATAATTCAGTACTGTGGGGGCCCCCCCCCCTTTTTTTTTCTTTACGTTGGCCGCTTCTTTATTTATATTCGATTGATTGATTTGCGCATCGGGCCACTAATTACCAAATAGGTACATCTGCCAACTGCTTGCAAAAACACATTTAATTATCTCTTAAAGAATCCATAACCGGACTGAATGGTGGCTTTTTATATCGCCCTGGACTTCGTCTTCAAGTAAGTGCTCTCCAGGTGCAGCACCATCCAGTATATTAGAGAATATAGCCGTGTAATGAGGAGGGATATGCTGGGGCTCAGCTGTTATTAGCGGAATGTTCCATTTATACCATTCATATGGATTGAGCGATATAACAATGTACATTGTATGATGAGCACTCAGGAATAGTCAGGGAGATCGGAAATGCCAGGCTAAATTTTCTTAAACGATGAGGGGGGCGGCACCCCTAATGAGCGGCCACCACTGTATGGGATGCCACCCACATGAGTAGTAAATGGTTGTTATATGTGTAAATTCATATTCGTTACTATTATTACACAGCAGTGGCGGTTGGTGCTCAAAATTTTTAGGGGGGCGCAAACAAATGAAAAAAAAAAAGACAATTGCAGCCTCACTGTGCCCATCAAAGGCAGCCACTGTGCCCATCAAATGCAGCCACTGTGCTATGCCATCAATTGTCGCCACTGTGCCATCAATTGTCACCACTGTGCCCATCAATTGTCACCACTGTGCCATGCCAAACGCAGCCACTGTGCCATCAAATGCAGCCACTGTGCCATGCCATCAATTGTTACCACTGTGCCCACATCAATTGTCGCCACTGTGCCCACATCAATTGTCCCCACTGTGCCCACATCAATTGTCCCCACTGTGCCCACATCAATTGTCCCCACTGTGCCCACATCAATTGTCCCCACATCAATTGTCGCCACTGTGCCCACATCAATTGTCCCCACTGTGCCCACATCAATTGTCGCCACTGTGCCAACATCAATTGTCCCCACTGTGCCCACATCAATTGTCCCCACTGTGCCCACAACAATTGTCCCCCACTGTGCCCACATCAATTGCCCCCACTGTGCCCACATCAATTGTCCCCACATCAATTGTCCCCACATCAATTATCGCCACTGTGCCCACATCAATTGTCCCCACTGTGCCCACATCAATTGTCCCCACTGTGCCCACATCAATTGTCCCCACTGTGCCCACAACAATTGTCCCCCACTGTGCCCACATCAATTGCCCCCACTGTGCCCACATCAATTGTCCCCACATCAATTGTCCCCACATCAATTATCGCCACTGTGCCCACATCAATTGTCCCCACTGTGCCCACATCAATTGTCCCCACTGTGCCCACATCAATTGTCCCCACTGTGCCCACAACAATTGTCCCCCACTGTGCCCACATCAATTGCCCCCACTGTGCCCACATCAATTGTCCCCACATCAATTGTCCCCACATCAATTATCGCCACTGTGCCCACATCAATTGTCCCCACTGTGCCCACATCAATTGTCCCCACTGTGCCCACATCAATTGTCCCCACTGTGCCCACATCAATTGTCCCCACTGTGCCCACATCAATTGTCCCCCACTGTGCCCACATCAATTGTCCCCACATCAATTGTCCCCACTGTGCCCTGTAAAATGCTGCCAGTCAGATTGCCCCCCCCCCCCGCCCAGCACTTACCTTTCTGGGGTTCGCCATCCTCCTTCCACGGTCCCTCTGGCTCTGATAGGCACTTCCGCACAGCCAACCAGCTGTCCTTATTCAGATAATCGGCGCCCAATGTCCAGTTATCTGAATAGGCTGGCCACAATAACAATAGTGTTATTTTTGTACGATTGTCCCAGGTGTATAAATTATACTATGAAATTTGTTACTATTTATTAAATACATAATTTTAACTACACTTATTGTCCGTCACTGCCCCGGTAGCCTCTTGGTTGTCCCAGGGGACACCACTCTCTGGTTTCCCTGTAGGGGCAACATCCTCTCTTTTGTATATGCCTGTTGTTGGCTGCGGCGGTGTTCCCCCTATTGGTGGAAGTGACTACTTGTAGAAAACTGGGATAATATTTTTAACGCAGTGTGTCAGAGGAGGTTTTGCTCATTTTTCTTTTTATATGGCCACAATAACATACACTCATGCAATGCATGAGTGTATGTTGTTTGTGCGGCGCTGCAAAACTAATTTTTAAAAGCCTTAAAGGGCCCGTTTTTTTGTTATTACTACAGAAAGGGGGGGCGGCGCCCGGGCGCCCCCTACGGACGGGTCGCCACTGTTACACAGTGCCACTAAGTCAGGCGCCCACTCCCTCCTCAAAGCAGTATGACAGACAGCAGCAGGATCATATGGCTCCTGCTGCCCTTAGTGTCTCCTGTGGGACCAGGAAGTGAAAGGAGCGGTGAGAGGAACCAGGTAAGAGTTTAGGGATGGGGGGGGATTTGAAAAGTTAGTGTGACGTTTTCTACATGCATGCATTAAAAATGTTTTGACTTTAGAACACAACTAAAATTAACACCTAAAAAACATACATATACAGTATATATAGTATACAATATCTATATATATCTATATATAGATATGTGTAGCACTACCCCGGAGGAGCTGCTGGTTTGTTTTGGGTGGCACATTTACCTCGAGGCTCTCCGAATTCCCAGGGGTGTATGGTGCATATAGCAATAGTAAAGGAATGTCCGCAACAGGTGCTCTTTTTTACCCAGCCGGGTAAAAAAAAATAAACTTGTGGTGAGGAAAGTATAGTTGAAGGAAGAAGGAGAATAGCAAATTCAGGCGTAGCAATAAGGAAACAGTCCTGCTCTCACGTGTAACACTTCTCTGCGCCACTCCTGCTTGAGTGGGTATAGTGTACCTGGACAGGCCTCTCTCACTGACCTGGCAGCCGGAGTATCACTCGAACCTTTGAGGAAAAGTCTCTGTCACAGACCCTCCTGGAATGGATTTCAGGGAGACACCTCTGCCACAGGCCCTCTCTGATTGCAACTACGGAGGCAATCCTCCTTAGGTGAATTACGCCTGGATCTCCTTTTCAACGTCTCCCAGGTACCGACTGACAGGTGATCAATCCTTCAGTGTCCGGCTACCTTGATCCCCGGTGGATTGTCAAGATCCTGTTGGATCGCCAGCCTCTCATTGGCGCTCCTCAGACGGACTCCCCACTGAACAGCTATACCGTTTGAGATACTCAAAGGTGGGAACCCAGTGGGTCCCCGTCGCTGCTCAAATGTTCCGAACCAACATGGTCCCGGAACCAGGAACACCGCGTGGCACGCGCGCCCCGGCCAGGTAGGCCATAACGCTGGGGCGCCGTGATGTGGTCACCCTAAAGGTGGGTGCCACACTGGACTAAGAATAACCCAGAACCAATGGCGTCTGCCCCATAAATACCCTCCCCCAGCATGCACAGAGAGGCCCAACCCTCCCGATTGGCTGCTGGGGAAGAGCACCCAAACCTCAACTCCACTGCTGCCACCCACTGCACTGGGTGGGAAGAACACCCCAGCACAACAGAATGAGCCCACAGCACAGCCAAGCTGAGACAGAGACCCAATTTAAACATTTTAACCAGATCAGAGTTTAACTACACTCTGATCCCCCTCTAAATTTAAATAGCACCGGAACTTTGAAGTAACCAGACGCTACACATATATATCTATATATATACACCCAAGCTATGTGTAAAATGGCCTTAAATATCTCAAAATCTGTGTTCTGATTGTTGAAAATAGATACTTTGTCTTATTTACAGGTTGAATGAAGTCTCCATGAAGTCGTGTAGAAGAGTGGCATGTGGCAGGAGTACTGGGAACTTTCCATTCTGAAGACGTAATAGTGGAAATTTATAGGCTATACCACGATTTCACAATGGTGTAACTCTCTGCTTACCAACTGACTTATCTTTTTCCTGTTAAAATGTATCAGACATCCTGTGAAATGGATGTGCGGTGAGAAGGAAGGAGGCGGAAATGAAGCCAATTAAAAAAGAGTAAATTGGGTCTTTAATCACTCTAACCGCCTTTATTGAGTTGGACAGGGGTCTTTCATGCCGGCGGTGTGGATTGGCTTGGTGGCGTCTCCCACCTCCCGACAGGCAAAGGCCTCATCAGTCTTCTATTAGCGCTCTTTTCTCCTTATAGGCCCATCTGCAATTCGCTGCGGAAAGAACAGATTAACCTCTCCGTCGGTCGAAGTTGCCATCTGCGGTTCAAGGGAGAAAACCACAAATCGCCATTTCCATCGAAACAGAGGGCACAACATAAGTCATTTCAGAAAAAAAATTATTTTCTATGGAGAAAATACCCTTAGGCCCATATTCTCAAAGGACTTACGACAGCGCAGCGCCATGTACGCCATGTACGCCGTCGTAAGTCCTAATCTGACCCGTCGTATCTATGCGACTGATTCTTAGAATATCCATTAGGTTCGACAGGCGTAAGTCTCTTACGCCGTCGGATGTAAACTGCATTTTTTTTTGACCGCTAGGTGGCGCTTCCGTCGAATTCCGCGTTGAGTATGCAAATTAGCTAGATACGTAAATTCCCGAACGTACACGCGGCCGACGCAGTAAAGTTACGATGTTTACGTTAGGATTTTCCCGGCGTATAGTTGCCCCTGCTATATGGTGGCATAAGTGCGGCGCATCAATGTTAAGTATGGCCGTCGTTCCCGCGTTGAAATTTGAAAAAGTTACGTCGTTTGCGCAAGTCGTCCGTGAATGGGGCTGGACGTCCGTGAATGGGGCGTTCACGTCGAAACCAATGACGTCCTTGCGGCGTACTTTGGAGCAATGCACACTGGGAAATTCCACGGACGGCGCATGCGCCGTTCGGGAAAAACGCCAATCACGTCGGGTCACAGTAGATTTACATAAAACACGCCCCCCTGATCCAAATTTGAATTAAGCGGGCTTACGCCGGCCGATTTCGCTACACCGCCGCAACTTACGGAACAAGTGCTTTGAGAATACAGCACTTGCCCGTCTAAGTTGCGGAGACGTAACGTAAATCAGATACGTTGCGCCCGCACAACATTGCGCGGATGTACCAGAATCTGGCCCCTACTGTTTAGAAGTACTCACATTTCTAACAGTCAAGAATTTTAAATTCTCTGCATAAGGACTTGTTCAGGAGTGTTCCTCATTAAGTTCACTATTAATTTCGGAAGCAGCGGGAAGAGGGGGCACCCCTCTCACCACTTCTAATGTAAACATCCCTTGTAATATAAATAAGGATGACAGGTCCTCTTTATTGAGTGCTCTGGGGTCAAAAAGACCACAAATCTCGCCTTTACCTTCGTAAGCAAAAGAAAGAAAAAAAATTATATTTTTTGAACTTTTTTTTTACTATGGCCCGGGAACTGGAAGTGACATCAGACGTCACTCCGGTCCTCCAAGGGCTTGGAGATGAGTGGCCACATTGGATTGTTCCCGGGCTTCACCAATTCATTAGCTAAGCCCAGGAACAGCCGGGAAGCAATGGGAAGAGGGCTCACCCCTGCACCACTTTTAAAAGTGATCCTGCGGTGAATGCACCCACGGGACCACTTTTAACTTACAGAGAATCGTCCATAATTTTAAAAAAAAATTACCGGGGTTATGGAAGCTAGCTGTTGCCATAACTCCGGTATTTAACGTCAAGGTAATGACGTATGTTTACTATGGGCTGGTTGTCAATAAGCTATATTCTCTTCACAGTCTATCTTTGCCCAAGGTCATTCGTACTTACTGAGATGGGTCCTCCATAAGTACACCTTGCCTGGGATCCAACAAGGGATAGCCTCATTCAGGAAACTCTTGTCCTGGCCTAAAAGGCCTTTCACAACCCACCCTAGACTAGGGTGACCAGACATCCCCGGATTGAGGACACTGTCCCCGGGGCCAGTCTGTCCCCGGATTTGTCCCTGGATTGCAGTGGCATGAAGGGGGGGGGGGGGCATCTGGTAATCTCTCCCTGGGTGCAACATTTGGGGGGAGCAAAATGATTATTGTGCCCCCTCAAGTGTGCTGTGTTGCCCCCCCACCCAGGGGGGGGCAACTCCTGTAGTCTAGCCTGTCCCCCATGATCCCTCTGATGCGGGCGGCCTGGGTGTGTGTGAGAACAGCGGAGGAGAGGGGCGGTGCAGAGTGTACGGCGGCTATTGGAGAAGCTCTTGGCAGGGGATACTGAGGAGCGGCTGGGTGTCGGGAACAGTACCTGGTGCTGGGAAGAGCCCTGCTCCGATAGATTATCATGGAGGCCATGGAGAGATGAGCAAAATCAACCAATCTACAGTTGTGGCCAAAAGTTTTGAGAATGACACAATGACACATTAGTTTTCACAAAGTTTGCTGCTAAACTGCTTTTAGATCTTTGTTTCAGTTGTTTCTGTGATGTAATGAAATATAATTACACGCACTTCATACGTTTTAAAGGCTTTAATCGACAATTACATGACATTTATGCAAAGAGTCAGTATTTGCAGTGTTGGCCCTTCTTTTTCAGGACCTCTGCAATTCGACTGGGCATGCTCTCAGTCAACTTCTGGGCCAATTCCTGACTGATAGCAACCCATTCTTTCATAATCACTTCTTGGAGTTTGTCAGAATTAGTGGGTTTTTGTTTGTCCACCCGCCTCTTGAGGATTGACCACAAGTTCTCAATGGGATTAAGATCTGGGGAGTTTCCAGGCCTTGGACCCAAAATGTCAATGTTTTGGTTCCCGAGCCACTTAGTTATCACTTTTGCCTTATGGCACGGTGCTCCATCGTGCTGGAAAATGCATTGTTCTTCACCAAACTGTTGCTGGATTGTTGGAAGAAGTTGCTGTTGGAGGGTGTTTTGGTACCATTCTTTATTCATGGCTGTGTTTTTGGGCAAAATTGTGAGTGAGCCCACTCCCTTTGATGAGAAGCAACCCCACACATGAATGGTCTCAGGATGCTTTACTGTTGGCATGACACAGGACTGAAGGTAGCGCTCACCTTTTCTTCTCCGGACAAGCCTTTTTCCTGATGCCCCAAACAATCGGAAAGAGGCTTCATCGGAGAATATGACTTTGCCCCAGTCCTCAGCAGTCCATTCACCATATTTTCTGCAGAAGATCAATCTGTCCCTGATGTTTTTTTTGGAGAGAAGTGGCTTCTTTGCTGCCCTTCTTGACACCAGGCCATCTTCCAAAAGTCTTCGCCTCACTGTGCGTGCAGATGCGCTCACACCTGCCTGCTGCCATTCCTGAGAAAACTCTGCACTGGTGGCATTCCGATCCTGCAGCTGAATCCTCTTTAGGAGACGGTCCTGGCGCTTGCTGGACTTTCTTGGGCACCCGAAGCCTTCTTCACATATGCAGTGGAAATTTTTTTTATGGGATTAAGTTAATTTTCATGGCAAAGAGGAACTTTGCAATTAATTGCAATTCGTCTCATCACTCTTCATAACATTCTGGAGTATATGCAATTTCCCATCTCAAAAACTGAGGCAGCAGACTTTGTGAAAATTTGTATTTGTGTCATTCTCAAAACTTTTGGCCATGGCTGTACACTGTTCATGTGTGAAGGGGGGGGGGGGGGGGGGTAGTGCATGAATCAGGAAGGTCAGTGTAGTGGTCAGTATAGAACTTAGGTAGGTCAGTGTAGTGGTCAGTGTAGGGATCAGGTAGATCAGTGTAGGAATCAGGTAGGTTAGGGTAGTGGATAGTGTAGGAATCGGGTAGGTCAGTGTAGGAATCAGGTAGGTTAGGGTAGTGGATAGTGTAGGAATCGGGTAGGTCAGTGTAGGAATCAGGTAGGTTAGGGTAGTGGATAGTGTAGGAATCGGGTAGGTCAGTGTAGTGGTCAGTGTAGGAATCAGGTAGGTTAGGGTAGTGGATAGTGTAGGAATCGGGTAGGTCAGTGTAGTGGTCAGTGTAGGAATCAGGTAGGTTAGGGTAATGGATGGTGTAGGAATCGGGTAGGTCAGTGTAGTGGTCAGTGTAGGAATCAGGTAGGTTAGTGCAGTGGTCAGGTAGGTCAGTGTAGGAATCAATGTGGTCAGTACTACTGTACTAGTGGAAGGGACTCAGGGAGTGCTAAAAGTCTGGAGGGGGGGTGCAAATTTCATGCCTTGTCCAGGGCGCTGACAACCCCACACTACACCACTGACTGCATATAATTTGAGGAAAATATGCGTATGAAATAGTTTACCATTTGCCAATAAAAAAAATATGTCCCCGGATTCCATTTGAAAAAAAATGTGGTCATCTTACCCTAGACCC
The DNA here is from genome assembly GCF_905171775.1 of Rana temporaria. Taxonomy (NCBI): domain Eukaryota; kingdom Metazoa; phylum Chordata; class Amphibia; order Anura; family Ranidae; genus Rana; species Rana temporaria. Next base: position 527,020,163 of record NC_053490.1, on the reverse strand, counting down.
CACCTCCATAATGGTCAGGAAGTCTACAGCTGGCTCTTCTGGTTGCAGGTCTACCTCTCCCAGGCCTCCAGCCCTGTCCAGGTCCTCCACTTGCTGGCTACATGTACATAGATGTGCAGTGTCCGGAATTCATTTTAAAGATATTTTACTGCTCCCAGCATTCACTCTTTAGGCTGGTGTACATATATCAACATTCACATTCATACTTACCTAGAAAAAGACACATGTCCATCAAGGTTAACCACATCCCAGGTTGATATATAGTGTTGTCTTTTATGTATCTCTGAAGACCGCCGAGTCCTCAATGCTCAGCAATCACATTTATAGACAAGCTGCTGAAATATTTATCCGCTCAATACTTTAATATGTACAGTAAATATTGATTGATTGTCAGTCCACCTATTGATTAACATACCGTTTGCTAACAAATCCCCTTTATCTTCATGTTAGGACCGAAGTGACCAGCAAGAACTGTTTGACCAGATACATTTACTCGGCTTAGAAATTAACTCCATAATGCTTGAATGTTCACCAGTGGTTGCAACAGGATGTGTATAGGAAGATTCCAAGGTTTACAGTGTATACGGACCCCCTAAAGACTACCATTTGCAACAGAAAAAAATATGTATAATTATTTGTAAAATAATATATAATCATGTAAAAATAAATAAAAAAGAACTAAAGTATATATAAAATAATTTCAGTGCAATTCAATAGATAACATAAAAAAAAGAATTCCTATACTAATAAATAGAGACTTTTATAAATACATTTATTGCAGTGGTCTCCAAACTGCGGCCCGGGGCCCAGATGCGGTCCATTGCTTGCCATTATCTGGCCCTTGGGGCACTAATCTATCCTCCACATCCATGACACCAACAATGAGGAATAATTCATGTCACTGACACCAGCAATGGGGGACGATTCCTCCTACTGACACCATCAAAAGGGCACAAGTCCTTCCATTGACACCATCAATGGGGCATAATTACTTCCTTTTACACCATCGATGGGGCACAATTCCTCCCATTGACACCATCGATGGGGCACAATTCCTTCCAATGACACCATCAAGGGGGCATAATTCCTTCCATTGACACCATCAATGGGGCACAATTCCTTCCATTGACACCATCGATGGGGCATAATTCCTTCCATTGACACCATCGATGGGTCACAATTCCTTCCATTGACACCATCGATGGGTCACAATTCCTTCCATTGAAAGAGAGTAGGGCAATAAAGTTCTATAAGTAAAGTGCAATTACAACGGTGCAACTTTACAGCACATGTCCAGTTGAATGAGCCAACTACTACTAGCTACAACATATTAAGGTTTCCCATCACTGGTAGCTTGGAAGAATGCTCCTTAAATTGGTGGCCAGTGAGAAGAATGCCCTTTATGTTGATGGTCAGTGGAAAGAATGTCCCTTACATAGGTGGCCAGTGAGAAGAATACTCTTTACATTGGTGGATAGTGGGAAGAATGCTCCTTACTTCAGTTGCCAGTGGGAAGAATGCTCTTTATGCTGTTGGTCAATGGGAAGAATGTGCTTTACGTTGGTGGCCAGTGAGAAGAATGCCCTTTACATTGACAGTCAGTGGGAAGAATGATGCTTACATTGGTGGTCACTGAGAAGAATGCTCCTTATGTTGGTGGCCAGTTGGAATAATGTCTCTTACACTAAGAATCCAGTTAGAAGAATGCTTCTTACATTGGTGGTCATTGGGAAAAATGTTCCTTACATTGGTGGTCAGTGGTAAGAATACCCCTTACGTTGGTGGCCAGTGGAAAGAATACCCCTTATATTGGTGGTCAATGGAAAGAATTCCCTATTAAACTGGTGATCATTGGAAAGATTGCACCTTACATTAGTGGTCAGTGGGAAGAATGTTCCTTACATTAGTTTTCAGTGAGAAGAATGTCCCTTACATTGGTGGCCAGTGGGAAGAATACTTCTTACATTGGTGGCCACTGGCCAGTTTGAACAATGTATTTTACACTGGGGATCCAGTTAGAAGAATGCTCCTTACATTGATGGCCATTGGGAAGAATGTTCCTTACATTGGTAGTCAGTGGGAAGAATGTTCCTTACGTTTGTGATCGGTGGGAAGAATGTTCCTTAAATTGGTGATCAGTGGGGAAAATGTTCCTTACATTGGTGATCAGTGAGAAGAATGTTCCTTACATTGGTGATCAGTGAGAAGAATGTTCCTTACATTGGTGATCAGTGAGAAGAATGCTCCTTACATTGTTGATCAGTGAGAAGAATGTTCCTTACATTGGTGATCAGTGGAAAGAATGTCCCTTACATTGGTGATCAGTGAGAAGAATGTCCCTTACATTGGTGATCAGTGGGAAGAATGTTCCTTACATTGGTGATCAGTGAGAAGAATTCTCCTTACATTGGTGATCAGTGAGAAGAATGTCCCATATATTGGTGGTCAGTGGGGAGAATTTTCCTTACATTGGTGATCAGTGGAAAGAATGTCCCATATATTGGTGGTCAGTGGGAAGAATACTCCTTATGTTGGTGGCCAGTTGGAATAATTTATTTTACACTGAGGATCCAGTTAGCAGAATACCCCTTACATTGGTGGCCATTTGGAAGAATGTTCCTTACATTGGTGGTTAGTGGGAAGAATGTTCCTTACATTGGTGGTTAGTGGGAAGAATGTTCCTTACATTGGAGGTTAGTGGGAAGAATGTTCCTTACATTGGTGGTCAGTGGGAAGAACGCTCCTTACATTGGTGGTCAGTGGGAAGAACGTTCCTTACATTGGTGGTTAGTGGGAAGAAGGTTCCTTATATTACCTAAAAGAGGCAATGATAGCAACCTTTGGGGTGACCCTAGAGATTTACAGCACCCTGCTTAAGAAAGATTGGAATAAGCAGGCCTTGTAGTTTTCTGCAAAGTCTATTTAGCTTTCAGTTTAAAAAATAATTTAAAAAAATATTCTTTACGTTCACAGTCGACAATCAGAGAGCAAGAGAAGCATTCCACTTTAAAAATGTCAAATCCACTTATTTGTACAAGTGTCAGGATGAAAACCCATTTTTTTTCCCCTCTGAAGAATAATCAATTTCTTCCCTACCTGTGCTTCCCTCATGTATTCTTTCCTCCTGTATAACGTCTGTCACGCTCAGTTTAAATGTTATTGATCATGATCAGATGGTGGCATTTTCTGTGAAGTCCTATCCTGTTTATTAAACGTTTTTTTTTTTTTATATTCCAGCGTGCGGCATGGCAAAAAAATAAATAAAAAATTCAAATAAATAAAACCCGTTGGATCCTCTCTCTGACAAGGCCTCACAACGATAACCTTGCTCGCGAAGCGCCTGATAAAAGTCTGAAATTATTATCAGCGTCTGGCAATCACCGGGCTTGAAAGGCGACTGTTATCCGATGACAGGTGATGAAATGATCACCTGATACGCCGTGATTGGACAAAGATCACTGACGGAGATTAAAGGGAAGGTATTGTACGCTTTTTGAAAAGCATTCATTTTGCAGTTAACTTTGACATGGAAATATTATGATATATATCCCTGCTTTTTACTTGCTATTTATTTATTTATATATATATATTTTTCTATACTTTTCTATATTTTTCTTTACTTTACTGGTTTTGTTCCTAAAATCCTATTTGCCTGGATGTCCCACTGACCTTGCAAGACTCTCAGGCCCAGATTCTCGTATCTGAGCGTAAAACTGTGCGGGCGTAACGTATCTGCTTTACGTTACACCGCCACAAGTTTTACAGGCAAGTGCTTTATTCACAAAGAACTTGCCTGTAAAGTTGCAGCGGCGTAGCGTAAATCCCCCGGCGCAAGCCCCGCCTAATTCAAATTAGCCGGGTAGGGGGCGTGGAGCATTTAAATTAAGCGCGTTCCCGCGCCGAACATAATGCGCATGCGCCGTCCGAAAAAAATCTCAGGGTGCATTGCTCCAAATGACGTCGCAAGGACGTCATTGGTTTAGACGTAAATGGCGTCCAGCCCCATTCACGGACGACTTACGCAAACAATGTACATTTTAAAATTTTGATGCGGGAACGACGGCCATACTTAACATTGGTATGGCCGTGCAGGGGCAACTTTACGCGTCGCAAATCTAACGTAAACGTCGTAACTTCACTGCGTCGACCGCGCGTACGTTCGGGAATTCGTGTATTTTGCTAATTTGCATACTCGACGGGGAAAACGACGGAGGCGGCACCTAGCGGCAAAAAAAAAATATTGCATTTAAGATCCGACGGCATAAGAGCCTTACGCCTGTCGGATCTAATGGTTATCTATGAGTAACTGATTCTAAGAATCAATCGCATAGATACGACGGCCCAGATTAGGACTTACGACGGCGTACATTGCGTTGCGCCGTCGTAAGCCCTTTGAGAATCTGGGCCTCAGTGTTCTGGAAATCAACATTGCAGATAAGGGGTTCTGACTGGGCAGGGGCTAAGCACTTTCCCCAACTTGTTCATTCCTGACTTAGTTGGTGTAGGCGGTACACTTTGCTGGGGGTGGGTCAGCCACGCCTCGTGACCATTGACCTCTGGGAACCCGCCTTCTGACCTTTGACCTCTGGGGGGTCCCTATTCCAATTCCTGAGTCCTAGCCTTATTCTTCAAGGGGAAACCCTAACCCCCTAACCCTAACCCTGACCCCTCATCTGACCCCAACCCTCACCCTAACCCTCACCCTAACCCTCACCGTAACCCTCACCCTTACCCTCACCCTCATCCTAACCCTCATCCTTACCCTAACCCTCACCCTAACCCTAAACCTTATCCTCACCCTCACCTAAACCCTAACCCTGACCCCAACCCTCACCCTAACCCTCACCCTAACCCTCATCCTAACCCTCACCCTAACACTAACCCTCACCCTCCCCCTAACCCTGACCCCGATCCCAACCCTCACCCTCCATCTAACCCCAACCCTCACCCTCCATCTAACCCTCACCCTGACCCCAACCCTCTTCCTCCATCTAACCCTAACTCTCCTCTCACCCTGACCCCGACCCCAACCCTCACCCTCCATCTAACCATAACCCTAACCCTCACCCTTCATCTAACCCTAACCCTAATCCTTACCCTGACCCCAAACCTCACCCTCCATCTAACCCTAACCCTCACCCTCACCCGACCCCAACCCTCACCCTCCATCTAACCCTAACCCTCAACCTGACCCCATCCCTCACCCTGCATCTAATCCTAACCCTCCCCTCACCCTGACCCAACCCCAACCCTCACCCTTCATCTAACCCTAACCCGACCCCAACCCTCACCCTTCATCTAACCCTAACCCTAATCCTTACCCTGACCCCAAACCTCACCCTCCATCTAACCCTAACCCTCACCCTCACCCCGACCCCAACCCTCCATCTAACCCTAACCCTCAACCTGACCCCAACCCTCACCCTCCATCTAATCCTAACCCTCCCCTCACCCTGACCCGACCCCAACCCTCACCTTTCATCTAACCCTAATCCTCACCCTGACCCCAAACCTCACCCTCACCCTAACCCTCACCCTTAAGCAATGTACAAAAAAATGAGCAAAAGTTAGGTAAAAAAATGGGAGATTCAAACGCATTGGAGTCAATAGGAAAGTTAAATATTTCCATTCTCCTTCAAAAAATAAATAAAGAAATAAAATTCAAGACACTACCCTAATTTACTGAGTACAGTTGACTTTAACCACTTCAGCTCCAGAAGGTTTACCCCCCCCCCCCCTTTCGTGACCAGGCCATTTTTTTTGAGATACAGCACTTAACTGTCGATTGCACATTCGTGCCACGCTGTACCCAAATAACATCAATGTCCCTTTTCCCACAAATACAACTTTCTTTTTTTGGTATTTGATCACCTCTGTGGTTTTTATTTTTCTTTCTGCTATAAAACATACCCAATAAAAAAATGTAAAACATCAAATTTATTCATCAGTTTAGGCCAATATATATTCTGCTTCATATTTTTAGTAAAAAAAAATCAATAAGCGTATATTGATTGGTTTGTACAAAACTATGGGATATTTTTATCATCTATTATCATCTATTTTTATTTAGTGTTTACAAACTATGGGATATTGTTTATATTTAGCATTTAAAAACTATGGAATTTTTTATTTTCTTATTCAGCATTTACAAACTATGGCATATTTTTACCTTTTATTTTTATATTTAGTGTTTACAAACTATGGCATATTTCTTTTGTTACCAGTGATGGTCACGATATTGCAGCGGACCAATTTGAAACACTAACTGGAGAGGAGGAGGAAAAGAAGAAGAGGGGTTAGTAAAGGAAAGAGGAGGAGAGAGAGGGAAGAGGAGAAGAGGAGAGAGAGGGAAGAGGAGAAGAGAGAAGAGGAGAGAGAGGGAAGAGGAGAAGAGAGAAGAGGAGAGAGAGGGAAGAGGAGAAGAGAGAAGAGGAGAGGGGAGGGAAGAGGAGAAGAGAGAAGAGGAGGGGGAATGGGAGAGGAGAAGATAGAAGAGGAGAGGAAATGGGAGAGGAGAAGAGAGAAGAGGAGGGGGAATGGGAGAGGAGAAGAGAGAAGAGGAGAGGGGAGGGATGAGGAGAATTAAAAATAATATAGGGAATGGGAGAGGAGAGGGGAGGGGAGGGAAGAGGAGAAGAGAGAAGAGGAGGGGGAATGGGAGAGGAGAAGATAGAAGAGGAGAGGAAATGGGAGAGGAGAAGAGAGAAGAGGAGGGGGAATGGGAGAGGAGAAGAGAGAAGAGGAGAGGGGAGGGATGAGGAGAATTAAAAATAATATAGGGAATGGGAGAGGAGAGGGGAGGGGAGGGAAGAGGAGAGGGGAGGGGAGGGGAGGGAAGAGGAGAGGAATAGGGAAGAGAAAATGTGACGCGAGGAGAGGGAAGAGGAGAAGAGTGATCAGTGGAGGGAAGAGCAGATGAGAGGGAAGAGGGGAAGAGAGAAGAGGACCGGGGACTGAATAGGAGAGGAGAGGGAAGCAGGGAAGAGAGAAGAGGAGAGGAGAGGAGAGGAGTGGAAAGGAAAGGAAAGGAAAGGAAAGGAAAGGAAAGGAAAGGGGAGAAGAGAGATTAGGGGATGGAATAGGAGATGAGAGGGAAGAGAGAAGAGGGGAGGGAAGAGGAGAGTAGTGGGAAGCGGGAAGAGAGAAGAGGAGAGGAGATGAGTGGAAAGGAAAGGAGAGGAAAGGGGAGAAGAGATATTAGGGGAGGGAAGAGGAGAAGAGGAGAGGGGATGAAAGAGGAGGAGAGGGAAGAGAGAAGAGGAAAGGGGAGGGAAGAGGAGAAGAGTGACAAGAAGAGGAAAAGGGAGGGAAGAGGAGAGGAGTTGGAAGAGAGAAGAGGAGAGGGGGAGGGAAGAGGAGAGGAGAGGGGAGGGAAGAGGAGAGGAGATGAGAGGGGAGGGAAGAGGAGAGGGGAGGGAATAGGGGAGAAGAGGGAAGAGGAAAAAAGAGGAGATATGAGGAGAGGGAAGAGGAGAAGAGTGATCAGTGGATGAAAGAGGAGATGAGAGGGAAGAGGAGAAGAGAGAAGAGGAGAGGGAAGAGGAAAAGAGAGAAGAGGAGAGGGGACTGAAGAGGAGAGGAAAGCGGGGAAGAGAGAAGAGGAGAGGAGAGGAAAAGAGAGGAAAGGGGAGAAGAGAGATTAGGGGATGGAATAGGAGATGAGAGGGAAGAGGAGAAGAGAGAAGAGGAGAGGGGAGGGAAGAGGAGAGGGAAGCGGGAAGAGAGGAGAGGAGTGGAAAGGAAAGGGGAGAAGAGAGATTATTGGAGGGAAGAGGAGAGGGGAGGGGAGAGGAGAGGGGAGGGAAGAGGAGAGGGGAGGGAAGAGGAGAGGAGAGGGGAGGGAAGATGAGAGGGGAGGTGCCCAAGATTGGGAAGGAAGGGGAAGTGAGGAAACACAGAAGAAGATGGAAGGAAGAAGGGGAGGAATGAATGGAAGAAATAAAGAAGGAGGGAAAAAATAAAGAAAAGAGGCCAGAGGAAGGAAGGATATACAGAGCAGGAAGTAAGGGAAATCAGAGAAAGTAAAGAAGGGAATCTATGAGAACTATACAATATTAAATTGAAGAAAAATGTTCTATTTTGAATCGGATAATCTTTCATATTATAAGCTCCCCGCACTCTTCCTCATTTTCCAATTAGGCAGTGAATAGCTCTGTGTGGCTCGTTATAGAAGTTGGAATAAAACACATTAGAAGAGCAGACTGAGCCCCGAATGTATGTTGTGTGAACTACCAAGAGACACAATTAGTCCCTCTGTAATCTTCTTACACTTAATAGAAAGAGAATGGCGCCATGATAAACACCCCACCCTGATGAGTTCTGACGTGCTAGCTGGGTCGGTTCCCCCGGCACCGGTCACCACCGATCAGTCTTTCGCTTTTTTAGAAGGATGCCACTGGTTTGCCAAAGCTCGGGTTCAAAGGCTCGGCACAAAGAGAAGCACAGAGGGGTTCTATTCCTCCGAGTCCCCCAAGGCAAGCATAAAATGTACGGTGACTACCAAGCAGCAAAAAAAAAGAGACTTTCTAAACCCCGGCGTTTGCTGCAAGTGGACCGCGGCGCCGCCTTTCTCTGGCCTGCAGAATACATCTTAATTAACAGCGAAATTGAGAGATCAATGCAAGTCATTGCAGAAGGAACACGCTGGGGAATGGGCTGGAGACCAAGAGGCGGTGGAAATGACAGAAGCAGAGATTCATGGGGGGGAAGCAGAGTCCGGCTGAGCTGAACACCTGTGCGGTTATTAGGGGATGAAATGAGGGAAATACAATTAGAAAAAATCTATATATAAAAAAAGAAAAATCTCTAAAAGGGAAACGATGTGTTTCTAAACGCATACAGTATGTGAAAGCAACCACAATAATACAAATAGGCTTTTATAGGAGTGTTCCTAATAATGCTTAAAGCGGTATCAAACTCAAAACCAAAAAAATCATCTATTGCTGATTCCTATAGGTAGATTCACAAAGAGTTAGGCTGGCTTATCTACAGATAAGCCGACCTAACTCTGAATCTACGCCGGCGTTTGTTTAAGTGTATTCTCTAACAGAGATACGCTTAAACAAAGCTAAGATAGGCCGGCTTGCGCCATTCTATCTTAGCTTGCAATGTTTCTGTTAGTCGCTAGATGGCGTTTCCATTGCGGCCGGCGTAGATTATGTAAATTAGGGGATACGCCGATTCACGAACGTACGCCAGGCCTACACCGTCGCATTACGTCGTTTCCGTAAGGGAGAGGCCGCCTAAAGTTATTTCACCTATGAGGTGGAATAACAATGTTAAGTATGGCCGCCGTTCCCACCGCGAGGTTCGAATGTTTTACGTCGTTTGCGCAAGTCGTCCGCGAATCGGGATTTACGTCGTTTACGTACACGTCAAAATCAATAGGCCCGTACGGCGTACTTAGCCGCAATGCGCACTGGGAAATGTAGTCGCCCGGCGCATGCGCAGTGTAAAAAAACGTCAAAAAACGTGAGGTCAAGCCTCATTTCCATACAACACGCCCCCCTCCAAGCAATTTGAATCAGGCGCCCTTACGCCCGCTCGTTTTAGGCTACACCGCCGTAGATTAGCAGGTAAGTAGATTATGAATCACTACTAGCCTAACTAATTTACGGCGGTGTAGCCTAAACAGGCTAGGCTGCGCCGTCCTACATTTAATCCCATCTCTGTGAATCTACCTACTGGTTTTTACTTTTCCCCTCGTCAACAAGCCAATTACATTTTTAGGACCTTTTCTGATTTCATTACATATGTACCTTATTTAAGCCTCAATTACATCGCCATTGGATCTCTGTGCTTCTCTATGTCAGTGTTTCACATCCAGCATACCTCCTGGTCTGGGTTCCTCCAGGGTGCCACAAGTAAGGGACCCGTCATTTGGTGATTGTCATGGTGCAGCCCCCTTTCTGATGTAAGGAGGGGACTGTGTGAGGGGGGGTGGCTTTATAATGGGGGGAATGTGTAAGGAGTGGACTGTATGATGGGGGGGGGGTCTGTGATGAGGGGGGGGGGCCTGTGGTGATGGAAGCACTCTGGTCCTGATTTGGTTAGGCTCTGAATGGGGAGGTTCTGAATTGGTGTAAAGGGGAGACTCTGAAGTGATGGGGATCTCATGCATGGGGGGACTCTGATGTATAAGAGTTTATTTGATATGATGGCGAGGCTTTCATGTATAGAGGGGTCTCTGATGCGATGGGGGTCTCTCGTATATAGGGAGTCCCTGATGTGAAGGGGGGCTCTCATGTAAAGGGGGGGGTCTCTGATGTGATGAGGGGCTCTCATGTTTAGGGGATTTCTAATGCGATGGGGGCTCTCATGTATAGTGGGGTCTCTGATGTGATGGGGGGCTCTCGATTATAGGGGGGTCTCTGATGTGATGGGGGGCTCTCGATTATAGGGGGGTCTCTGATGTGATAGGGGCTCTCATGTATAGGGGGGTCTCTGATGTGATGGGGGGGCTCTTGTGTATAGGGAGTCCCTGATGTGATGGGGGGCTCTCGTGTATAGGGGGTTTCTCATGCAATGGAGTGCTCTCATGTATAGGGGGCTCCCATGTACTGTATAGGGGGATCTCTGATGTGTTGGGGGCTCTCATGCATAGGGGAGTCTCTGATGTGATGGGCCTCACATGCATAGGGGAGTCTATGATGTGATGGGGGCTGTCATGTATGGGGGTCTCTGATGTGATGGGGGCTCTCATGTATAGGGGGTTTCTGATGTGATGGGGGCTCTCATGTATAGGGGGGTCTCTGGTGTTATGTGGGCTCCCATGTAGAGGGGGTCTCTTATGTGATGGGAGGGGGGCTTTCATGTATAGGAGGGTCTCTGATGTGATGGGGGCCTTCATGCATAAAGGGGTCTCTGATGTGAGGGGAGCTCTCATGTATAGGGGAGTCTATGATGTGATGGGGGCTGTCATGTATGGGGGGTCTCTGATGTGATTCGGGCTCTCATGTAAAAGGCAGTCTCTGATGTGATGGGGGTCTGTCATGTATAGTATGGTCTCTGATGTAATGTGGGGGATCTCTAATGTTATGGGGGAGGGCTTTCATTTATAGGGGGGTCTCTGAAGTGATAGGGGGCCCTCATGCATAGGGGTGTCTCTGATGTGATGAGGGACTCTCATGTATAGGGGGATCTCTGGTGTTATGTGGGCTCCCATGTCGAGGGGGTCTCTTAGGTGATGGGAGGGGGGCTTTCATGTATAGGAGGGTCTCTGATGTGATGGGGGCCTTCATGCATAAAGGGGTCTCTGATGTGAGGGGAGCTCTCATGTATAGGGGGGTCTTTGATGTGATGGGGGCTCTCATGTATAGTGGGGTCTCTGATGTGAGGGGAACTCCCATGTATAGGGGGGTCTCTAATGTGATGAGAAGCTCTCATGTGTAGGGGGGTCTCTGATCTGATGGGGGGCTCTCATGTATAGGGGGGTCTCTGATGTGAAGGGGGCTCTCATGTATATGGGGGTCTCTGATGTGATGGGGGCTTGCATGTATATGGGGGTCTATGATTTGATGAGGGGCTCTCATGTATAGGGGGTCTCTGATGTGATGAGGGGCTCTCATGTATAGGGGGGTCTCTGATGTGATAGGGGGGCTCTCATGTATAGAGGGTCTCTGATGTGATAAGGGGGCTCTCATGTATAGGGGGGTCTCTGATGAGATGAGGGGCCACTGAGGTACAGAAGGGTCTCTAATGTGAAGTGGGGGGATCTGATATCATGGGGGGCCTCTACAATTAAAAGCTCACAGTGTGCAGTGAAATCAGAGTAAGCTATTTCAGTCCAGGAGGGGAGCCCATACAAGATAATAGGGAAGGCCGGAGTTCAGCTTTAAATACTGCAGTAAAGGACTGAATAGAGCAGCCAGAGATTGATATATAATACGTATGGAGGGGGCTGCTCAACCTTTTCGGTTTTTACTTCCTCTGAATCCAGACACGGATGTAAAAACAGTAGAGGGGATTTATAGGAGTCCAGCAATGGTAATAAAGACATGTTTAAAAAGCCATAAAACAGAGAGACGCTAAATCACAACCAGCACCCCGCCGGGCGGAGGGCCACACCGGCTCATGGACTCCTGATTATACAGGGCCCAGGTGTGGAGATGGCCGGCGCTTAGCAGACAGCCGCTGAGCTGGGTGGCAGAGGGGACATCTGAGCCGGGCGCTCCTGTCGCTGCCTCCATCTGTGACCGTGTGATCTCCACTGGCAGGATAATTTAAAGACATCAGAAACTCTGCTGGACGGCGGAGGAGGTCAATGCAGAGGAGGACATTACCGCCAAACTACTCCTCTCCTCCTCGTTAACTCCTTCCAGAAAAATGACACTACCGCTGAGGACAGGGATAGAGATAGATAGATAGATAGATAGATAGATAGATAGATAGATAGATAGATAGATAGATAGATAGATAGATAGGTAGGTAGATTATCCAATATATGCAATCCATCCTTCCACCCATCTACCTACCCATCGTACCCATCTTCATCTATCCATTCACCCTTCTGTCATGGGCCCCTGGGCAAAGAAATGCACTGGGGTCCCTGCCAGCCTGCCCCAAATTTACGCACCTACAAGTATAAATAGTTGATAGAATTAAACATTATGGCCCAGATTCACAAAGCACTTACGCCGACGTATAACAAGTTACGCCGACGTAAGTGCAAATGTGTGCCGTCGTATCTGTGCGCAAGACCCACAAACAGATATGCGCCTAAAAACAGGCTACACCCGCCGACTTAACTTGCACACGCCGGCGTAGGGTGGGCACACATTTAGGCTGGGCGCATAGTATCACTCCCATTGATTAGCCATTCAAACATGCAAATGAGGGAAATACGGCGATTCACGAACCTGCGTGCGCCCGACGCAGGCTACGTGAGGTGCGCGTAAGTTGTACGTCCGGCGTAAAGTTATGCCCCATAAAGGAGGTGCAACCCAGCAGCAGACATGCTTAGGTCTGCACCAGGGAACACAAGCCGGCGTATTTTACGTTGGACGTGTGTCTGGCTGGGCGTAGGTTACGTTCACGCCGTACACAGTGATCCGGCGTAGTTTAGGCAGTTGTTCCGACGTGGTTGTGCGCAGGCGCAGGGGGATGCGTCCACGTCGCGGCGCATGCGCAGTTCGTGATACGTATCTGTCTGGCGCTCGGCCCATCATTTGCATGGGGTCACGCCTCATTTGCATGGGTCACGCCCACTTCCACCTACGCCGGCATACGCCTTCGAAACCCAGCTGCAGGAGAGGTGCAAGGGCCACATGAAATGGTCTGGAGGGCCGGATTCGGCCCGCAGGCCTTGTGTTTGACACCTGTGTTCTAGAAGGAAGGGGGAGGTGATGGTGATGCCAGTCACCCAACTCTCCCTGAGCAACTCCCAGCCCAGAATGAAAACAAACTGGCCTAGCCACCAGCTGGGCCTGCCCAAATTTTCCTACCCTATCAAAAATTCCTCACTTCCAGCACTCACTAACTAAAGGTTGCTACAGGTGCAAGGAGCTTGTAGGAGGGGTGTGGGAGTTACCCTTTATGTATCACCAAGCACAATACCTTCTTAGGGCCATATTCTGGTAGAAAGTAGGTGGGCGGCGCGTAAGCCATTTACACTCCGCCGCCCCAACCTACAGGAGCAAGTGCTGTATTCCCCAAACACTTGCTCCATAGTTTGGGGCGGCCTAGTATAATTGGCCCGGCGTATCCCCGCATATATCCAAGGGTCGGCTTGTATTTAAATTAAGCGCGCCCCCGATTCGAACGAACTGCGCATGCGCCGGGCTTAAAATAGCCCAGTGCGCATGCTCCAGTTCTCGGTGTAAAACGTCAATGACGCCGACGTGTGCGTCATTGACGTAAAGTCGTATTCGCGGACGACTTAGAAAAACGACGTACCCGACGGGAAAACACGACGCGGACCCGACGCCATACTTAACATGGCCTACGTGGGACTGGCGTAAGGTTACCCCTCATATAGCAGGGGTAACCTTACGCCTACGCAAACGACGTTAGCGACGGTTACGCGACGCAATTTCGTTCGTGAATCGGCGTATCAGGCTCATTTGCATAAACAAATGAGACCTGAACGTAAACGCCACCTAGCGGCCGGCGGAGTAATTACATTTAAGATCCGACAGTGTAAGTGACTTACACATGTCGGATCTTAAGCGTATCTATGCGAAAATGATTCTAAGAATCACTCGCATAGACACGCGGCCCAAAAAAGAGAGATACGATGGAGTATCCTGAGATACTCCATCGTAACTATACTCAGAATATGGCCCTTAGTATTGACAAAGCTAGAATATTTGCACTTTTTTTTCTTTCTTCCTTCCATCAAACGCGGTAAAATGGTGGAGGATGCAAATCTCCAGTGAATCGAGGGAGATGATGGAGAGCCTCCTCGAAGCCCATCGCCTCCATCACTAAACACTGAGATCATTATTTAAATATACAAAGGCAGCGATGGGGCCGCTCCTCCCACCCGAGACCCCAAGAACGCCCTCCAGCCTATTCTCATACGTTAGAGATGGGAAAAGACATTTAATAGCGTGAACTTTTCCACAATGTCACCCCTTTTGCTTTCCCTGTTAATATCATTTCACACCTTTTTCTGGTTCCTATTAAATTAATCATTTGCATGGCTTTATATAGGCGAGCGCTTGCTTTGGGCTTTTCTATGTAATTTGGGAGCAAAGTGAAGAGTTTTCTTCTATCTCCGCAGCCAGCGGCGAAATACGGAATTTTCCAAATTTAACCTCTGCTTGCCATTGTCATTTCAATGGAATTTTTTTTTTTTTTAACCATTGTAACGCAAATTAAAGGGAAACGCTAGCTAAAAATGTGTCAGTAAAAAAAGTTTTTTTTTTTTTAACCACTGAAGGACCGAGCCTCTTTTTAAAATGTGGTGTTTACAAGTTAAAAAACACTTAGGCCCCGTACACACGGGAGGATTTATCCGTGGATACGGTCCAGCGGACCGTTTCCACGGATAAATCCTCTCGAGGATTTGCGCGGATTTTGATGCGATGGAGTGTACTCACCATCGAATCGAAATCCGCGCCGAAATCCTCTGGCGATGACGTGTCGCGCCGTCGCCGCGATGATGACCCGGCGACGTGCACGACGCAGTCATATAAGGAATTCCACGCATGCGTCGAATCATTACGACGCATGCGGGGGATCCCTTCGGACGGATGGATCCGGTGAGTCTGTACAGACCAGCGGATCCATCCGTTGGGATGGATTCCAGCGGATAGATTTGAAGACATGTCTTCAAATATTTATCTGCTGGAAATCCATCCCAGGGGATAAATATCCGCGGAAACAGATCCGCTGGAGTTTACACACCATAGGATCTATCCGCTGGAACCCATACGCTGGGATTTTTCAGCGGATGGATTCTATCGTGTGTATGGGGCCTAATACTTAGAACCCCACAAATATTATGGGCTAGATTCAGGTAGGGGCGCGCATAGTTACGGCGGCGCAGCGTATCATATTTACGGTACGCCGCCGCAAGTTAGAGAGGCAAGTGCTGTATTTACAAAGCACTTGCCTTCTAAGTTACGGCGGCGTAGCGTAAATGGGGCCGGCATAAGCACGCGTAATTAAAATGTGGATGAGGGGGCGTGTTTTATGTTAATTCTTGGTGACCTGACGTGATTGACGCTTTTCCAGAACGGCGCATGCGCCGTCCGTGGAATTTCCCAGTGTGCATTTCTCCAAAGTACGCTGCAAGGACGTCATTGGTTTCGACGTGAACGTAAATTACGTCCAGCCCTATTCGCGAACGACTTACGCAAACGACGTAAAAAAATCTAATTTCGACGCGGGAACGCCGGCCATACTTAACATTGCGTGCACCTCCTAATAGCAGGAGTAACCTTACGCCGAAAAAGCCTAACGTAAACGACGTAAAAAAATAGCGCCGGGCGTACGTAAATTTGTAAATCGGCGTATCTAGGTCATTTGCATATTCTACGCCAAAAACTACGGAAGTGCCACCTAGCGGCCAGCGTAAATATGCACCCTAAGATAGGACGGTGTAAGAGACTTACGCCAGTCGCATCTTAGGCTAATTTCGGTGTATCTTGCTTTCTGAATAGGCGCATATTTGAATTTACGTGGCGTATCTATAGATACGCCGGCGTAAATTTTCTCTGAATCTAGCCCTATATGTTTTTTTTCTAACATCCTAGAGAATAAAATGGCGGACATTGCAATACTTTTTGTCACACCCTATTTGCGCAGCGGTCTTACAAGCGCACTTTTTTTTGGGAAAAAAAATCACTTTTTTTAATTAAAAAAATAAGACAACAGTAAAGTTAGCCCAATTTTTTTTTTTAGATTGTGAAAGATAATGTTACGCCGAGTAAATTGATACCCAACATGTCACGCTTCAAAATTGCGCCCGCTCGTGGATTCGCGACAAACTTTTACCCTTAAAAATGTCCATAGGTGACGTTTAAAAAATTCTACAGGTTGTATGTTTTGAGTTACAGAGGAAGTCTAGTGCTAGAATTATTGCTCTCGCTCTAACGATTGTGGTGATACCTCACATGTGTGGTTTGAATATTGTTTTCATATGCGGTGCTGCTCACGAATGCCTTAGTTTCTGCGCCAGCTCGTTGGGATGGGGCGCTTTTTTTTTCTAATTTATTTTACTTTATTTTTTTTATCTTGTTTAAAAAAAAAATAAAAAATGTGGGTCTCTTTTATTCCTATTACAAGGCATGTAACCATCCCTTGTAATAGAAAAAAACATGACAGGTCCTCTTAAAGACCTCAGATTTAGACTAAAATGCAATAAAAACAATTTTTTTTTATGTCATTCTAAAAAAATAAATAAAAAAAATCTCCCTTTAAGAGGGTGGGGGGCCATCTTCCCCCCACTCATCCCCATACCCAGGCATGGACAGGACCAGAATGATAAGCAGCAGAGGGCACCAGAGAGCGGTGGGAGGGGGGTCCCTCTCCCACGGCCGATAAAAGTGATCTTGTGGCGTATCCGCCGCAGAGACCACTTTTATCTGAAAGCGGACCGCCTGCTGAAGAAGAGGATACCGGGTTTATGGTAGCTAGCTGCTACCATAACAACGGTATTCCTCTTCAAAGTAGCGACGTATAACGACGGCGGGTGGTCCGTAAGTGGTTAAAGATAGATAGCTAGATTCACGTAGATGAGCCTAACGTTAGGCAGGCGTAGCGTATCGCATATACGCTACACCGCCGTAAGTTAGAGAGGCAAGTGCTGTATTCACAAAGCACTTGCGTCCTAAGTTACGGCGGCGTAGCGTAAATGTGCCGGCCTAAGCGCGCCTAATTCAAATTGTGAAGAGGTGGGCGTGTTTTATGCTAATGAATCGTGATTGACGTTTTGAACGAACGGCGCATGCGCCGTCCGTGGACATATCCTAGTGCGCATGCTCCAAATTACGCCGCAAAGACTTATTGCTTTCGACGTGAACGTAAATTACGCCCAGCCCCATTCACGGACGACTTACGCAAACGACGTTAAAATTTTAAAATTTTACGCGGTTCCGACGTCCATACTTAACATTGGCTGCGCCATCTTTTTGGTGAAATAACTTTAGGCCTGAAAACCCCTTACGTAAACAGCGTATCTTTACTGCGACGGGCAAGCGTACGTTCGTGAATAGGCGTATCTCGCTGATTTACGCATTCTAGGTGTAAATCAGTGTACACGCCCCTAGCGGCCGGCCTAAATAGGCAGCTAAGATACGACGACGCCCGCGGTCGTATCTTAGCTAGATTTAAGTGTATCTCAATTTGAGAATACACTTAAATTTACGACGGCGCAGATTCAGAGTTACGACGGCCTATCTACTGATACGCCGGCGTAACTCTCTCTGAATCTGGCTATTATAGTGACCATGGCCTACTTAGGTTATAACATTTTTCCTAAGAAGCGAGTGTTCTAAAGCCTTGTGGTCTGAAGGACAAAAGAGACATCAACCTTCAGTCTATTTGTTAGACGAATGAGACGGACTTTCGTGCATGCTGCAAGTGTATTCTGCCCATAATTTTTCTAATAGCATAATCCCTATGATTGTCAGCTCCATCTAGTGGCCACAATGCGGTATAGTTTTCTGAAAAACTTCAGTGAGAAAATATACCGCATTTTGGCCACTAGATGGAGCTCACAATCATAGGGATTGCTCTATTTGAGAAATTACAGCCATTAGTCTGGCAGTATGCACAAATCTGTTTGACATTCACCCAACAAATGTTTTTTAAATAAATCCCTATGGGTTTGAAGCATACGACTCACTTACAGCCTCTAACCATGCAACACACTGCATAGCTGCCTTCAGTCCAGCCTGTGTGTGAACTGTTGGGCAGCAAAGACAATGGGGTAGATTCAGTAAGCAATTGCGTCTGCGTATCCATAGATACGCAGCGCAATTACTTAGTTGCGCCGGCGTATCGACTGCTCCTGATTCAGAAAGGTCGATACGCCGACTGCAGCCTAAGATATGACTGGCATAAGGCTCTTATGCCGTCGTATCGTAGGCTGCATTCTTACGATGGCCGCTAGGTGGCGTTCCCGTAGTGGTCAGCGTAGAGTATGCAAATTGCATACTCACGCCGATTCACAACCCTACACGCGCCCGCCGTACGCATTTTACGTCGTTTGCGTTTGTCGGGTTCCGCGTAAGGCTGCTCCTGCTATTAGCAGGGGCAGCCAATGCTAAGTATACCCGTCGTTCCCGCGTCGCGATGTTTAAAAATTACGTCGTTTGCGTAAGTGAATCTTGAATGGCGCTGGACGCCATTTACGTTCACGTTGAAGCAAATGACGTCCTTGCAACGTCATTTGCCGCAATGCACGTTGGGAAAGTTTCCTGACAGAGCATGCGCACTACGTTCGGCGCGGGAACGCCCCCTACAGGATCATTTAAATTACGCGCCCTTACGCCGGGCAGTTTTAGGGAGCGCACACGCAAATTGCGGAGCTACTGCTTCATGAATGAAGCGTAGCGCAGGTAATTTATGGAGGCGCAGCGTTAAAATGGTACGCTGCGCCCCCGTAAGAGTGCGCGCCCCTACCTGAATCCACCCCACTGTCACCTTTGCTCTCATTGGCTGTCAGAAGGAGTGTCGCCATTGCTGAGCAGTGAGTCAGCTCCATCTTCCTAGCCTCTTCTGCATTGATTGGTCGAGGGCAGTGGTGGTGAACCTTGGCACCACAGATGTTTTGGAACTGCATTTCCCACAATGCTCCTGTTCTCTGCAGTGTAGCTGAGCATCATGGGAAATGTAGTTTCAAAACATCTGGGGTGTCAGGGTTCACCATCACTGGTCTAGGGCCACACACTCCAGGCTTTGGCTTCCCTCCTCGATTGGTGGTGGTGGTGCTCTATTTAAGCAGGGCTCTGGGCTTGTGTTACCTGATACCCTACCCAGTCTTGTCTTGTTGTCCCTACCCATTTAGCCTAGTCATTGGATTCTCCTGTTGCTGACCCCGGCTGGAATACAAACTACTCTTCTGGATTGCTGCCTGCCTTGACCAAAGATTGTTATTTGTATTATGCTTACTTGATGCCTGTCCTGACCTCAGACTGGTTCAGGATATCGCTACCAACTACCACCTGTTGAGACCACCACCAGCCTCTGGACATTCATCTGGATATTCTCTTGTAATTATACGGCCTATGTCTGATCGTCCTCAAGAATACAGGTGCTCTTTTTAGTTACCTTTGTTCAGTCCCTGTGACATAAAGCAAGGAATTATAGCAGTGAATACTAATACCTGGGGACAATCAAATACTGGTAGGCCTACTTGCCTGTAGGAAAATGGGGGTTGCTCTAGGCCAGCCATTCTTAACCAGGGTTCTATGGAACCCTAGGATTCCCTAAAAAGTTGCTAGGGGTTTCTTGACCCATGGCAGATTAATGTTCCATATACCGTATTTGCCGGCGTATAAGACGACCTCCTAATTTTCAAGCTAAAATCTATGGGCCAGACCCACAAAGAACTTACGGCGGCGTATCTTACGCGCAAGTTCTACGATGCGCCGTCGTATCTTTGTTTTGTATCCACAAAACAAGATACGCCTGAATGTGGGCTTAGGTGCATATTTACGCTGGCCGCTAGGTGACGCTTTCGATGATTTCCGCGTTGAGTATGCAAATTAGCTAGATACGCCGATCCTCAAACGTACGTCCGCCCGGCGCATTTTTTTACGTTGTTTACGTAAGGCTTTTTCCGGCGTAAAGTTACCCCTGGCTCTATGAGGCGTACGCAATGTTAAGTATGGACGTCGGGACAGCGTTGAATTTTCCGTCGTTTACGTTGTTTGCGTAAAACGTTCGCGAATAGGGCTTTGCGTAAATTACGTTCACGTCGAAAGCATTGACTATTTGCGACGTGATTTCAAGCATGCGCACTGGGATACCCCCACGGACGGCGCATTCACCGTTCGTTCAAAACGTCAATCACGTCGGGTCACGATTCATTAGCATAAAACACGCCTACCTTTTCACAATTTGAATTAGGCACGCTTACGCCGGCACATTTACGCTACGCCGCCGTAACTTAGGACGCAAGTGCTTTGTGAATACAGCACTTGCCTCTCTAAGTTGCGGCGGCGTAGCGTAAATGAGATGCGCTACGCTGGCCTATATATGCGCCGATGTACGTGGATCTGGCCCTATATATCTATAAATCTATACATGCCTCACTGTACTGTGCCATTACATGCCCACTGTACTGTGCCATTGCATACCTCACTGTGCCATTGCATACCTCACTGTGCCATTGCAAACCTCACTGTACCATTGCATGCCTCACTGTACTGTGCCATTACATGCCTCACTGTACTGTTCCATTGCATACCTCACTGTGCCATTGCATAACTCACTGTGCCATTGAATGCCTCACTGTACTGTGCCATTACATGCCTCACTGTACTGTTCCATTGCATACCTCACTGTGCCATTGCATACCTCACTGTGCCATTACATGCCTCACTGTACTGTGCCATTGCATACCTCACTGTACTGTGCCATTGCATGCCTCACTGTGCCATTGCATACCTCACTGTGCCATTACATGCCTCGCTGTGCCTTTACATCCCTCACTGTGCCATTGCATCCCTCACCTCGACGATCCCTTACCTTATCCCTGACATGCAGAGTCTCAGACAGATTGCAGGCGTCCATTGTTCAAAAGCAGCGCCTCCTCCTCCTCGTGCTGTTCCGTGATAGGCGGAACACTTAGTTTCCCAGCAGAGCCTGTGTTCAGTGTTCCGCCTATCAAGGATTTCCTCTCGTCCGTGACCGTGGATGAGAAGACATCCGTGATAGGCGGAACACTGAACAGAGGCACTGCTGGAAAACTGAGTGTTCCACTTATCACGTAACAGCACGAAGAGGAGGCGCGGCTTTTGAACAATGGACACCCGCCGTGCATACAGGTATCGGCACATAAGACGACCCCCGACTTTTGAGGGAAATTTTTAAGTACAAAAGGTTGTCTTATATGCCGGAAAATACGGTAATGGTGCCTACATAGTTCTGGGGTCAATGCCACTTGACAGAGCCAGCTGCATGAAGCTAATGACCAGGGGTGGACTGACAACTCATGGGGCCCCCGGGCAATAGGAGATTATGGGACCCCCAGGCAATAGGAGATTATTGGGCCCCCAGGCAATAGATTATGGGGCCACACAGTATACACACACAGTATACACACAGAGTATACATACACAGTATACATACGCATAGAATACACATACACACACTGAAAAGGTACTGGAGAGGTGGGGCAGCTATAATCTTGGGAATTTTCGACCAAAAGGATGTCGGTAAGGGATATTTCAGGGATAGATGGAAAAAAACACAGATTTTTACAAACTGTCCCTGGTTTTACTGAGGCTGGCAACCCTAATGGGGCCCCCTAGAGGCATGGGGCCCTCGGGCAGTGCCCGGATGCCCGATTGGTCAGTCCTCCCCTGCCAATAGCCATTCTGTCTGTAGACTGACAACTACTTTAAGGGAGGCATTCTTCCCACTATGGGCTGTTTTACCCATTGACTAAGGAGGAGGGAGGAGCTGCATGGCGGAACCCGCCGTGATGCAGAGAGGACACGCCACCCGTAGGAGCCCGCAACCCGCACGCAATCCACCATCCGTAGGACCCCGCCCACCTGCAACAGATGGGGTAAGTGCCAGGGAAGGGGGGGTGCCGCTGACCAACCAACCGGGGGGGTGGTTGTTTGCCCGTCCAAAAAAAAAAACTCCAGCCACAACTGGGTGTCAGTCTGGGAAAGTGGGCATTCCTAGGCAGTGATAACAACCACACATGATGCTGAGCCTCCGTGATTGAAAGAACTGAACTCCAATGAATGAAAGGGGCGGGACAGGTACAGTCAGGCTAGGTAATGCTGGACATTCTCCAGCCAGAAAATGGTGGTGGTGGTGGGGGGGGGGGGGCTCTAACCTCCTTTTTTTTTGCCTTAGATGAAGATTTTGGTGGACTTGTAAATAAAGAGCTAATTTTGTTACACTGTAAAAAAAAATAAAAAAAAAATAAATGATATTAATTAATCATGGCACAGCATCGAATAAATCCCTTCTCTTGCTGTTCAGTGTTGTTGATATACATTTCCTGCATTCAGAAGTGTAAATGTATTTGGTGGGTGTCACATCGTCATGAATTAAACATGAAATCATAGATGTAATCAGCAACGTTGTGTTTCTAAGGGCTGGGGAAAAAAAAGGGCAACAGCTGAATTGAACCTCACACTCATAAATGTAAAACACCAAGACGGTCTAATACATTACAAAGGAGGTGATTTCATCAATACGTCCTGCTCATTGTCTCCTTTAAAGTTAAACTTCAGGCAAACCACTTAGTACTGAGTCAGACTGCATAGATTTGATTTCTTTTTTTTTTTTTTTACATTTTAGATCTGTTCAGCCTCGCTTGTGATTCATCCATTTCTGTTACAACGTATGAGAATACATTACATGGGATGGAAACTTTGAAAGTACGGTATCAGTAGATACGCCGGCATACTCTCACGGTGGATCTGGCCCTATATGTTTAATTCTATCAACTATTTATCCTTTATTTCTTGAAAATTGGGGCAAGCTGGTGGGGCCCCAGTGCATTACTTTGCCCAGGGGCCCATGATGCTATTAAGACAGCCCTGAGTCACACCGATAACTGAAATGGAAACTAGTAGTAGTGTCACCTGCCTGGTTATGCAGTTTGGGAAGAGGGTGTGAGCCCAAAATTGTTGGAGTCACCACTACATAAATCCAAAAGGCTTAAAAACTTGCACTTCTTTTCAAGTGATTTTGTACCTAGCATAATAGCTTTTTTTTTTCTCAGAGAATAGGTGCAGGAACTCCTCCTTTTTGAGTCATCCTTTGACTCCGCCTCCTACCCACCTCCAAGCACTGTTCCTTGGTTTCACCTCTATACATTTTGAAACAATTCCCCTCAGCAGCTGGCGGGAGAGGAAAGGAGGGGAAGCCGGGAGTGCTTCAGGAGGTGGAAGGCACTGGGACCAGGGCTCAAGTCCTGCGGGAACGTGTGGGAACGGAGTTCCTGCACTTTTTTCACAGCAGGAACGCAGTTCCCTTTGCAGGTCTAGAGCAGCCGAGCCGCCCGAGCCAATCCTTCACTAAGCGGCGATGCCCAGCTCGAGTCACTGTCAGGGGCAGGCGAACCTTAGTAATCCTTTATGTTACTGTCCGCTTCCTGTATATGAATTCATCCGGTAGTGTGCGGGTATTCCGTCACTTCCTCTCCTCACAACCTGCCTTCTCAATCAACCTCCTCTCCTAGCACCCCACATTCTCATTTATCTTCCTCCCCTCTCCTTCCTTGCTGTCTTATTCAGAATCCTCTCCTCGCACCCCACCTTCTCATTCAACCTCTTCTCCTCGCACCCTGCATTACCATTCAACCTCCTTCTTCCTTTTCTTCTCATTCAACCTCCTAGCCTCTCCTCACACTTTACTTTCTCATTCAACCTACTCAGGGCTCAAGTCCCACGCGTGAGAATGGCATCCCTGCACTTTTTTTACCGCAGGATTTTAGTTCCCTTTGTATGACTAGAGCAGCTGAGAGCAGCTGAGCCACCCAAGCCAATCCTTCACTAAGCGGCGATGCCCAGCTCGAGTCACTGTCAGGGGCAGGTGAACCTTTGTAATCCTTTATGTTACTGGCCGCTTCCTGTATATGGATTCATCCGGTAGTGTGCGGGTATTCTGTCACTTCCTCGATGCCACAATGTCTCCTGGGAGCTTTTGTCATTGTTCCCAGGAGACTTTGCGGAGGTCTGCCGCGAGTTATCGCGGGATTTAGAAAGAACTTGCTTAAAAAACATGCGGTTTAGTAATTATGCATATGAGGGTATAAGTTCCCACACTTTTTTCCCTAGGACTTGACCCCTGACTGGGACCAAGGGAGCACACGGGGGAGAGCACCGGGCAGCAGGAAGTAAAGCAACAGGAACATGAGGGGGGCATATACTGCTACTAAATGTGGTAGCTAAATGCCAGCAGAAGGGAGAGGAAGAGAAGTCTACTTTCAGCTGCTGCAGGAGGAAAATATAGATCGGTTCCAGTAAATGCTTCCCTCACAACCCAGGTCCAGGTTCTAGGGGGGTCAGCAAGGAAGGATAACAGTCTATCCATCACCTGTCCTTGATCAACGGGTAGATCAGAAATCTACAGATTGCCAATCCCCAGATGAGGGTGTGCCTGTGAGCACGCCTATGCCTAGAATACATGAAATAACCATTATCACCCCAATCAAGAAAGTACAGTCCCATAATCAAGGGTGTGTTATATATCTAGAGAGAAGTGTAATTTTAGTTAAGGCTTCCACCTTAATACACAACATTCTACTGCTTGTGCCCTTACAGACAGCTAAAGTGATCATTGGTGTCATGCAGCTGCCTCTGCCAAGTGGCATTAGCCCTGGAACTATACAAGTACCATCATATAGAGGTCAGTTAGCCATTGCTCAAGCAAACCCAAGCAACCTCTGGAGGAACCTTAGGGTTCCAAGGAACCCTGATTGAGAATGGCTGCTGTAGACTAAGAACTCTTCTGCTCAGGGCTGGACTGGGACAACATATTGGCCCTGGACTTCATCCAGACTGGCCCACTTTGACAGGTCTCTCCCATGGCGACCGGACAACCCCCCCCCCCCCCCCCCCCCCCCAGCCACTTAAGCCCCCTCTCCCCCTTCACTAGCCACTAGCCGTTCTACTTTATTAGAGTAGAATGGCTGGTACTGGTACTCTTATAGGCAGTACCAGTGGGGAAGCTAGACAAAGAATCAGTTTGGTGCCCCCCAGGGGTCAAGTCCTGGGGAAAAAAGTGTGGGAACTCCCACCCAAGATCCACTCCCCCACCAAAAAAAAAATGATACGCTCATATGCATAATTACTAAACTTTTTTTTTCGATCCACTGTACCTCAGTAATCCTTTATGTTACTGGCCGCTTCCTGTATATGGATTAATCGGGTAGTGTGCGGGTATTCCGTCACTTCCTCGATGCCGCAATGTCTCCTGGGAGCTTTTGTCATTGTTCCCAGGAGACATTGCGGAGGTCTGCCGCGACTTATCACGGGATTTAGAAATAAGCAAGTTCTTTCTAAATCCCGCGATAACTCGCGTCAGACCTCCGCAATGTCTCCTGGGAACAATGACAAAAGCTCCCAGGAGACATTGCGGCATCAAGGAAGTGATGGAATACCTGATGAATCCATATACAGGAAGCAGCCAGTAACATAAAGGATAACTAAGGTTCGCCTGCCCCTGACAGTGACTCGAGCTGGGCATCGCTGCTTAGTAAAGGATTGGCTTGGGTGGCTCGGCTGCTCTCGGCTGCTCTAGTCCTGCAAAGGGAACTGCGTTCCTGCTGTGAAAAAAGTGCAGGAACTCCGTTCCCACGCGTTCCCGCAGGACTTGAGCCCTGGTGCCCCCACCTTATGGGACAAGATTAGGCAGAAGTGAGAAACTCCCAGGCCATAGCTGTTAAGTCAGATGTCTGTCCCCTCCCCCATGCTCCTCTGTCGTCCCCCCTGCTCCTCTGGTCCTCCCCCTGCATCTTTGTTCCCCCCAGGTGAGCGCTGCGGGAAGGGAGAGACAGAGAAGAGGAGGGTGGTGGTGGTCCCCTGTCACTGAAGCCAGTCCACAGCCATCGGCCCACCGGGAAACTCCCTGTAGTCCCAATGGCCAGTCCATCCTTGCTTCTGCTGTAGACTAAGATCTTTTCATCTTTGCCAGTACATGCTATTGTTACACAACCCCCGACTCTCAGCGTCCCCTCGTCCAATCAGTGCTGTCCAAAATTATGTATTTACTAACTAACTGGATTTTTCTTTTTACTAGATTAGCCTAATCTTTCTAGCATCCTTCCCACTACCATGGCTTCTTGGTATAGCTGTTGAAAATTGTTGCGCCATAACCCTTTAGCAGTAGCTAAATCACGGCCGACACAACACGAGCAAAGACCTCTATTAGAAGCTTAGTGTAATACCGGTCTCTACAGCCAATGAGTCATTCTTTGCACCCAACAAGGCTAACTAAAATATTAAAACTTCAAGAAAAGTCGCTGCTAACTATGTTTAGTTTTCCTGCTGTTGCATCAATTAAAATCTTGGTTAACGCCGGGATATTTGAAAGGTTAGCTGTTCGTGGCAGTTTTTTTTTTTTCTTGCATATTCCTTCAAGCTAATTGGTCTTCTTTCTATTCTTGGCAAAGTACGAACCAGCAGCTTCCATTTCATAAAAGTGTGAAATTAATATCCAGATAAAATGTAACAAAGTGTGCAGGGAGACATTTACTGTTAAACGCAGTAGCTAACAAACATTTTTCGAGTGTAAAGGAATATTTTGATATTTTAGAAGAAAAAACTGTTGGGTCTGGTGCGCCATATTTAGTCATGAAAACATTGGTGAGGCTGAGCTCCATGGATCAGTGAGCCCTGGGCTAAGAGGTTGTAGTTAAAATTGTAAGAACTGAAGAACATATCACAAAACATATTGGCCCGGATTCAGAGAGCAATTGCGCCTGCGTAACCATAGTTATGCAGCGCAATTGCTTACTTGCGCCGGCGTAACTAATGCTCCTGATTCAGGAACCTCGTTACGCCGACTGCAGCCTAAGATATGCGTGGCATAAGGCTCTTATGCCCGCATATCTTAGGCTGCATTCTTGCGATGGCCGCTAGGTGGCGTTCCTGTTGTGCTCAGCGTATAGTATGCAAATTGCATACTAACGCCGATTCACAACGTTACGCGAGCCCTGCGTATGCAGTTTACGTCGTTTGCGTACGGCGGTTTTCGCGTAAGGCTGCCCCTGCTATTAGCAGGGGCAGCCAATGTTACGTATTCCCGTCGTTCCCGCGTCGCGAAATTTGAACTTTACGTAGTTTGCGTAAGTGATTCGTGAATGGCGCTGGACGCCATTCACGTTCACTTTGAAGCAAATGACGTCCTTGCGACGTCATTTGCCGCAATGCACGTCGGGAAAGTTTCCCGATGGAGCATGCGCTCTACGATCGGCGCGGGAACGCGCCTAATTTAAATGATTCCCGCCCCCTACGGGATCATTTAAATTGCGCGCGCTTACGCCGGGCAATTTTAAAGAGCGCACACGCAATTTACGGAGCTACTGCTCCGTGAATCGCGGGTAGCGCAGTAAATTTGCGGGGGCGCAGGGCAAAAACGGTGCCCTGCGCCTACGTAAAAAATGCATAATTGTTACTGAATCTACCCCACTATATTGGGGCCCCTGCCCCCCTACATGACTTTTCCATCCAGGTCAATAATGCAGCCATCAATCCCTGTCACACCAGGGCACTAGGTATAATCCTAGACTCTAACCGGTCATTTCGACACCAAATCCAATCAAAAGCTTTTAGACTTCACATCCATAATATCTAAAAAATGTGCCCCTTTTTAACAAATGAAACCACCAAGCTACTTATTTACTCCTTGGTTTTCTCACACCTTGACTATTGCTCCCTTCTCATTGGCCTTCCTCTCCATAGGCTATTCCCCCTTCATGATGCTCCCAGACTCATCTACCTTACCAGCCACTCAGTGTCCACCACCTCTGGTGTGAGCTGCAGCTACACTAGGACCAGACTGAAGGGGCCCCTTCCACCACTAAAGGTCTGCTTTCTACTATCAACGGTATCCAAGCTCCTGAGAGTAGGATGTCTGTAGTACTATTTTTGCACCCCTCCATTCTCTATATTATCGCCTTCAATATCTCTGCTGGACCATTGCTGCCTTGAACTGCATTATGACCACCTCTGGTCCATTTTGTTTCCCATATCACAGTCCACATTGTAACCCTGCCAGTTAACTGCATGTTGGTTTCAGGACTATCATAAGTGTACAAACGCTCTTTAAAAGGGGCCCCAACGTTGGCCGGCAGAAGATCAACCTTCAAAACTGTCTCCCATCTATCTTACAAGTTCCCCTGAAACTTCTACACTGTTTATGTTGTTTAAATTGTGACTAAGTTTAACCAGTTGGTCAAGGCCTAGCACAGCCACCATGAGTGCATACCATCAGTATAGCCTTGTTATTGTTAGACTGTGTTTTACTATTGCCTGTTTTTGCAGCCTGGGGTGGCACTGCTACTGTTCCTGCTGACTCCTGTTGTCCTACGCTTCTTATGGATAGTTTTCTTTTTGCTAGCCATTGAGTCTGCTGGACTGTGCTACCCCATAACTATTTTGTATGTACTTGAAGGGGTTGTCAAATCT
Source organism: Rana temporaria (assembly GCF_905171775.1). Classification (NCBI taxonomy): domain Eukaryota; kingdom Metazoa; phylum Chordata; class Amphibia; order Anura; family Ranidae; genus Rana; species Rana temporaria. Next base: position 526,991,391 of record NC_053490.1, on the reverse strand, counting down.
CTGAGAGATGAATATGTTAAGTTCGCCCTTATTAATCGTTTGGTGTCTGGTTACTTAAGATAACCCTGGTATTGGGAAACAGAAATTATTTTCTGTGTTCCTTTATGTTTTCTCTTAACCTGGTGTGTCAGAGAGGCAAAGGCTTTTGAGGAAGTTGAGGCTAAGAACCGAGAGCCCATAATAACCAACGGTTCCTTCAGGGGTAGCGCTAAACAAAAGTGTAAAGAAAAAAAAAATAACATGAATTAAAATACAAAAGTTGAGGAAGGAAGAAAGAAATAAGCATGGAAAAGACTAAGGAAGACGGAAAAAAAATTGCAAGTCCCCACCATTTATATATGGTTAAAATGGGTGGGACTTCGAGAATGCTCCCTTAGTTGACCCTTGAATGCTCCCTTTAAACTATGTGAACCTGATCTCTTATAAGTGTAGCGCTACCCCCTCAGGAGCCGCTGGTTGTTTTGGGATCGGCGTATTAAGTTGCCTTCAATCGTTGTCTAGGGTGACTGTAGTGAGTAGAGCAGTAAACGAATGTCCAATCAGCGGATAAGATTTTCTGAATGCTTTATTGTCTTGGCCCAACATGACCAACATCAACATGAGATAGGACAGGAAAGGTTGATGAAGTAAGAGAACCTTGCAGTATCAGGCTTGGATAAGAGACGAGCAATCCTGCTCTCTGTAGTAGTAGATACAGTTCGTCGCCACTCTAGCCAGGGTGGAGTGGGTGAAGTGCCCCCGGACAGACTCCTGCCACGAGCCTAGCAGCCAAAGTGTCACTTTAAGGTTGCTGGGAGGAACAGGCCTCTGCCACAGGCCCAGAACTTGGATGAGGGGAATAGTTGAGCTTATCCTCCCAGTAAATTGTGCTTTGGGGTCACCGACTGACAGTACTAAGGTTATCTGTCAGTATTCGGTCACCCAGATCCCCGATGGCTCGCTCAAGCTTCTTAGACAACCTGCCTCTTGGTTCTCCCCGAGCCGATCCCCCACCGCACAGCACGCAGCTTGGGATCTCTTCAGTAGAGTTGGGGACCCAGTAAGTCACTGGGGCCCCTGGTAGCATCAGTTGCTCCAGGCCAGGAGGGCCCAGAGTCAGGAACTCCGCACTGCGCGCGACCCGAGGCCAGGTAGGCCATAGTGGTGGGGCCCGTGATGTGCGCACACCCTAAAGGTGGGTGCCGCACCCGGAACCAGGAACCCGCGAAGAACCCAGAACAACGGCCTCCGCCACAGAAATACTCCTCCCCAGCATTCCCCGCGTGGGAAAACTTCTCTAATTGGCTGCTAGGGAAAAGCGGCTCCGCCTGGACCTCTCTGGCGCCACCCGCCGCCCATGGATGGTGTCTCATCCCTAGAACACAGTCTAGCACACAGAACAATCCAGATTTGGCGACAGCCAAATTTGACATAATTCAGAATGAGAGCAAACTATCTCTCTCATTCTCCCACTAACTTTAGCGTAGCGCCTTTACTGAAAGTAAGGGGGCGCTACATAAGTTTTATAAGTTTCTATATCTTTAAATCTGCAGTTTTAACGCAGTCAATATCTCCCAACCTTTGATTGGATTTAACCCGCGCTTTGATTGGATTTAAACATTTCAACACACATTAAACAGGCATGGTCTACTGTCATCACCATCAGGAAACCCGCCCTGAGAAATCCCAAACAACTGTCGCCGGACAGCATATAGACAGGAAGTGGCTGCAAACAGGTAAAAGGAGGAAGCAACAGATGAAAAAAAATAAAAAATAAAACAATCGTCTTTTTTTTTTTTTTTTTTTATGGAAATTTTAATACACAGTGCTTTAGCAAACTAAATGTCCTTCAGGGTTTACATCTACTTTAACAGATTTCTAAGAAAAAGCACATTTGCAAGATAAGCAATTTGGATTTTCTGAAGCCACTTGATCTTTTTTTTCTTCTTTTAATTAGGAGAACCCTGAGTTGGAATCAGTAGAGACAACACCACAAGCAATTCTGCAATGCAAGCACGGCTTACATCTACCAGCGGGAACGTTTGGAAAGAGTAGAAAAACACAAAATACATTCTCTTCTTCTTCTGTTATTACTAAGAAGACGAAAATGTTATTTCTTTTTATTTATTTTCTTCATTTATTCCTTCCTCCCTCCCTCCCTCCCTTCCTTCCTTCCTTCCTTCCTTCCTTCCTTCCTTCCTTCCTTCCTTCCTTCCTTCCTTCCTTCCTTCCTTCCCCCCTTCCTTCCTTCCTTCCTTCCTCCCTCCCTTCCTTCCTTCCTTCCTTCCCTTCTCTCTTCCTCATTTCTATGCTGATTTCCTTCCTTCCCTTCATCCTGCTGCATTTCCAGCCAATTCAAACGCATTAATGCAACAAATTTCAATGTGTGAAGAAACGTATGTTAACGCGCAAGTATCAACATAACGAACCCCATTGGAACCTTCCTTCGTTCCTCCCTCCCTCCCTTTCTCCCTCCCTTCCCTTCATCCCTCCCTTCCTTCCTTTCTTCCTTGTTATAATTTATAGAATTTTGTATTGCTTAGTAAAATATGTTTAAGATTAGAACACAAAATACCAGTTTATTTTAGTCTATTGCCGACTCTTTATTTCCTTTCTTCCTGTCTCCCCCTTCCGCCCTTCATTCATCTCTCCCTTGATTCCTTCCTTCCTCCCTTCCTTCTTTCCTTCTTTTCTCCCTTCCTTCCTCCCTCCCTTTCTCCCTTCCTTCCTCCCTCCCTTCCTTCCTTTCTTCCTTGTTATAATTTATAGAATTTTGTATTGCTTAGTAAAGAATGTGAAAGAATAGAACACAAAATACCAGTTTATTTTAGTCTATTGCAGACTCTTGTTTTCCTTTCTTCCTGTCTCCCCCTTCCTCCCTTCATTCATCTCTCCCTTCCTTCCTTCCTTCCTTCCTTCCTTTCTTTCTTCCTTCCTTCTTCACTTTCTCACTTCCTTCATTTCTTCATCCCTCCATCCCTTCCTTTCTCCATGCCCTCCTCCCTCCCTTCTTTCTTTCCTCCCTTCCTTCATTTCTCCCTTTCTTTCTTCCTTCCTTCCTTCTTTCCTTCCTCCCTTCCTTCCATTCTCCCTTCCTTTCTTCTTCCCTTCCTTCCCTCCTTTCTCCTTTCCTTATTTTCTTCCTTCCTTCCTTCCTTCCTCCCTTCCTCCCTCCCTCCCTCGCTTCCTCCCTCCCTCCCTCCCTTCCTTCCTTTCTTCCTCTCTCCCTTCCTCCCTCCCGTCCTTCCTTCATTCCTTCATTCATCCCTTTCTCCCTTCCTTATTCCTTTCCTTCTTTCCTTTCTTCCTTCTTTTCTTCCTTCCTTCCTGCCTTCCTCCCTCCTTCCCTCCCTCCCTTCCTCCCTCCTTCCCTCCCTCCCTTTGTTCCTCCCTTGCTCCCTTCCTTCTTTTCTTCCTTCCTGACTTCCTCCCTTTCTTCCTTCTTTCTTTCCTTCCTCCCTTCCTTCATTTCTCCCTTGTATCCTTCCTTATTTCCTTCCTCCCTTCCTTCCTTCCTTCCTTTCTTTCTCTGTCCCTTCCTTACTTCCCTCCTTCCTTCCTCCAACTCTCCCTTCCGTCTTCCCTTCCTCCCTCTCTTCCTTCCTTCCTTCTTTTCTTCCTTTCATCCTGCCTTCCTCCCTCCCTCCTCCCTTGCTCCCTTCCTTCTTTTCTTTCTTCCTTCCTTCCTTCCTGACTTCCTCCCTTCCTCCATTCTTTTGTCCCTTCCTTCTTCCCTCTCCCCCTTCCTCCCTTCCTTCTTTCCTCTCTCCCTCCCTCCCTTCTTTCCTCTCTCCCTCCCTCCCTTCCTTCTTTCCTCTCTCCCTCCCTCCCTTCCTTCTTTCCTCTCTCCCTCCCTCCCTTCTTTCCTCCCTTCCTTCCTTCCTTCCTCCTTTCCTCCCTTCCCTTCTCTCTGCCTCATTTCTATGCTGATTTTCTTCCTTCCTTTTATCCTGCTTTTTATAGCCAATTCAAACGCATTAATGCAACAAATTTCAACGCATCAACATAACGCACCCCATTGGAACTGTGAGAACCTAGACCAAATATGATTTTATGGAGGTATACTCGTTCTTCGCCTCACACACAGAATGTTTACATTGCACAGTTGTATTTTATTCCCCCGTATTGTATTTATTACAGTCTACAATGATTTTATTTTATGTCACTTTTTTTTTTTACTGGTTCTTTTTCCGGATTGCGTCCCATATAAAGAAGGTTAACTTAGCATAATTCTGACTCCTTCATATTTTTTTTCTGTATCTCAGCGCAACTCTATTTCTCCAAAACTCATATATAATTTATACAGCAGCTACATGCTGTGCATTATGTGTTATTGAAGGATTCTATGGCATCGGCAAAGCTCATAATCTTTTAATTATCCACAAAGTCACCGAATGCATCACCTCTGTAGCACTTTCATGGCTTTTAGCACAAGATTAAGTTACGTTTGTTTTTTATGCTTTTTTATGCTTTTTTTTTTTTTTTAATAAGTTCCTACCAAGTTTTCATCACACATGTCTTTTGGAGTGCTTCATAAAAATCCCCAGTTACAAAAATAACTTCCTCCTCGAAAATTTATATCCAGTGCCAAGGTGGTTGGAAATCTCTGAAAATAAAAAATGAACAAAGCATATCTTTCTGTAGTGTGTACTTGCCTCAAACCCAAGAACCAAGTGTGATTTCTGTCTGGGTTCTCCTCCCTCTCCTATCTGCATGAGTCACTTCTGACAGTATATACCAGTAATGGCGAACCTTTTTGAACCCGAGAGCCCAAACTGCAACAGGTGTACAGAGCGGTGTGTCAGAGGTCATGTGACTGCGTCCAGAGGACAGGTGTGTGTCGAACAGTCATCACTCCTCTTGATATAAATGGGGGGCGGGGATAATAAAAGTCACTAAAGATCACTTCCTCAATGGAAGAAAGCAACCTGATCTCCAGGAACAGTGGTGGCTGCTCCATTAGGGGTGCAAGGGCGCCGCCACCCCCCTAATGCATGCGCCCGGCCCCTAATCTACATGCAGGGCGCCAGACACATGATTTTGTATCTTTTTAAAAAAAAGCACATGATTAGAGTCTGAGGCTCTAATTGGCTCCAAAAAAGGGTGGACTTGGGGTGCAGAGCACTGTGCCCTGATCCCACCCAATTGTGTGACATTAGGGATCTAATATTCGCTAATGTCTTCCTGCTTCTCCTCCTGGCCAATCAGGAAGCGGGTCCTGTGACCCAGTTGGCCAAGGAGTCTTAGGACTTCCGGCTAATCGGTTCCCAGGATCCACTTCCTGTCCAGCCAGGAAGAGAAGCAACAGTCCGGCCCTTCCCATTGGCAAGTTGCAGCAGGTGGAGGGGCAGCTTCCATTTAGACATGTGCTCTGCCGAAAAAAATAAATACAAATATGTGTTTTTGATTCATTAGTTTTTTTTTTCATAAATTCGAAAATTCGGGAACTCGAAAATTCGAAAATTCAGAAATTCGAAATTTCAGAAATCCGAAAAATCCAAAAATTTGAAAATAAGAAAGAAAACTATTAAATTATAGGTATTGTAATTTCCTTTCAAATTTGGCTGAACGTAACGAATACAAATTTATCTGAAGGTGCGAATTAACCGGAAAAAACGAATGTCTCATTTAAACAAAATAATAAATAATAATAATAACAATAAAAAGTAATTTTGTTTAGATATTATTGTTATTATTATTATTATTATTATTATTATTACTATTATTATTCATGATTTATATAGCACCAACAATTTATGCATTGCTTTACAATGATACAGCATTTATTATTTCAGATAATTTGTAACTTCGGATACATTTGTATTAGTTACGTTCACTAACAGCCAAAATTGAAAGGAAATTACCATACCTATAATTTAATAGTTTAGTAATAGTTATTATTTCGTAAAAGTTATTATTAGTTAGTTATGTAACCGCTAGGTGGCAGATTCAAAGCAACTCATTGCTTTGCCTGACCGTGCCATTCTGCCGACGTATATGTGCGTTAGGCAGTTGGCAAGCGGTTAAGCAATATTAAAACTGCTGCTCCCCGTCAAAGGAAATTCTAAATTTTAGGGCCAATTGTCCTAATCTTCCTAATGCTATCAAAATTCTATCTAAAAAATGTAAACAAATATATATTGTAACGGTCAGGGGTTAACACCGTTTACGATCTTCCATTCCACCAACCCAAGACAGCTTATCCGACAGTCCGACAAGCCAGCAGACACGATCCATACCAATTCCCCAGAAAGACGAGACAAGCTCCGTTCTCTGAGTCAAAAGAATGAATGCTTTAATGGTTAGCTCTCAGGTTTTTATACAGTTACAAGCATGTGACAGTTAATCACAGGGACAATGAAACTCTCCACCCAAACATCACACAATGGGGCTTCAATACACCTTCAGATGGGCTAATTACTACAGTTGACAAGTCACATTCCACATCTTATCATCAATAGACTTTTCACACAAAACAGTGTCATTAGCATACACAATGAATGGTCTTAGGAGCCAGACTTAATTAACACAATAGATAGACCATAGAATGCAATCTACAGCCAGGTGGACTTAATTAGCATCTCAACGGTCTATGTTATACATTGAATGAATCACTCCCTTTTGACCTGTTTTGGACAGAATTAACCAAACTGTGATATTCCAAGATATCCTGCAAAACATGAATTATCATTAATGTCCCATCTCATGTAATTCGAGATATCAGTTCTCAGTCATCCTATGCCCAAAAGGGACATAGGATGACCCTAGACCCAAGAGCCATTAGTGAAGCTGGCACAGGAGTACCCCACATCCTTCAAAAGTCTCTGGGTGTCACGGGCCATTCCGTTACATATATTTAGAAGGATAACTGATTCCCCTTTAGGGTAGACAGGAAATAATAGAAAAATATCCCTAATGGGGTAAACAAATTATATCCCCCCCCATATCTCCTTTTCTCCTAATATTCCTAATTCTATTTAACCACTTAAGGACCGGACCAATATGCAGCTAAATGACCCAAGGGGTTTTTACAATTCGGCACTGCGTCGCTTTAACAGACAATTGCGCGGTCGTGCGACGTGGCTCCCAAACAAAATTGGCGTCCTTTTTTCCCCACAAATAGAGCTTTCTTTTGGTGGTATTTGATCACCTCTGCGGTTTTTATTTTTTGCGCTATAAACAAAAATAGAGCGACAATTTTGAAAAAAATTCAATATTTTTTACTTTTTGCTATAATAAATATCCCCCAAAAACATATCTAAAAACATTTTTTTTCCTCAGTTTAGGCCGATACGTATTCTTCTACCTATTTTTGGTAAAAAATTTGCAATAAGCGTTTATCGATTGGTTTGCGCAAAATTTATAGCGTTTACAAAATAGGGGATAGTTTTATTGCATTTTTATTAATTTTTTTTTTTTTTTACTACTAATGGCGGCGATCAGCGATTTTTTTCGTGACTACGACATTATGGCGGACACTTCGGACAATTTTGACACATTTTTGGGACCATTGTCATTTTCACAGCAAAAAATGCATTTAAATTGCATTGTTTATTGTGAAAATGACAGTTGCAGTTTGGGAGTTAACCACAGGGGGCTCTGTAGGAGTTAGGGTTCACCTAGTGTGTGTTTACAACTGTAGGGGGGTGTGGCTGTAGGACTGACGTCATCGATCGAGTCTCCCCGTTCTTCAGCTCCGGGGAGCGATCGCGACGGAGCGGCTATAAACGAATAGCCGCGCTGTCGTCCCGGATCGCTCCCCGAGGGGATCCGACCGCCGCATGTAGCGGGGAGGGGATCCCGATCGGACCCCCGACCCACGTCTAGGCAGGCACGTACAGGTACGTTGATGTGCCTGTCCGTGCCATTCTGCCGACGTATATCTACATGAGGCGGTCGGGAAGTGGTTAAAAAATTATAATAATAATATTAATAATAAAAAATAAGTTTAGACAGATAACTGATTCCCCTTTAAGATGGAGTTCTGAAGACCATCAGGAGTATTTCTAAACCTAAGTACTACAAAATCCATATAATCTATATTCAATTGGATTGGCAACCAAGGCAAAAAAAAAAAAAAAAGGTCTATTACAAGAGTAAATAAAATTGTCGCTCTGACCCTCAACTCAATTGGTCATTCCTCAAACTTCAGATCGGCAGAAAGTGAAGATGCTGTGACAAGCAGTTATGGGATATAAATAGTTTTACTTGCCAAGCATTCTGCAAACAAAGACAATGAGTGACCCACACAAGGTTGTAAAACCGTGAAGGTAAGGATCTTCCGGGACAGAGCCGAGTCTTAGGACATATTGACCAGAGAAACTTTTTGACTTTTCTATAAAGAGAAATAAAATGGTCATTTTAATTGACAATAAAAAATATCCTTATTCTCCAAGAATAATCCATACACTTTTTTTAAAGAAATGGTTTCTTACTACAGTGGAACATCGGATTGTGAGTAACGCGGTTAACGTGCGTTTCGCAATACGAGCGCTGTATTCAAAAAAATCCTAAATTGGTCGTCGAGTGTTGTCTCGCAAAATGATTCAGGCCAAAGCAGTGTGCAGTACCGCGTTTGGCCTGAGGTGGGGGGCGTCGGAGCCGATCGGCGCCGTTAGGAAATGCACAGAAAGGCCCTAATCTTTGTAAACCTCGAGAAGGGAGTCTTTTCGAGGTTTGCCAAGGTCAGCCGAGGTGTCCTCAGGCCTTTCCGGCCGTTTCCGAGGCTCTCCGCCACCCACCTCTGGCCGCATGTGGTATTGCACGCCATTGAAGTCAATGCGTAACTAATTATTTTCGTTTCCATTGACTTCAATGGGGAAACTTGCTTTGATATGCGAGTGCTTTGGATTACGAGCATTCTTCTGGAAAGGATTATGCTCGTAATCCGAGGTTCCACTGTATGTTTTTCTGTCTCCTTGTAATGTCCTCCACAAAGTCCCGTACTTCTTTTTTTCCTCCCTAACTTCTGTTTGTTTGGAACAAGCAGTGGACTTCAGTTGTGGTCATGTACACTGCTCTATGTACCACACAAATCCCATTGTCCATCTAGGGGGCAAGCAAGTGAAGGTGACTACCTTCCTACATGGTCACATGCACTGCTCCTTGTACCCCTCAAATCCCATTGTCCATCTGGGGAGCAAGCAAGTGAGGGTGGCTACGTTCCTACATTGTCACATGCACTGCTCCTAGTACCCCACAAATCCCATTGTCCGCCTGGGGAGCAAGCAATTGACAGTGACTACCTTCCTAAATGGTCACGTGCACTGCTCTATGTACCCCACAAATCCCATAGTCCATCTGGGGAGCAAGCAAGTGAGGGTGACTACCTTCCTACATGGTCATGTGCACTGCTCTATGTACCCCACAAATCCCATTGTCCATCTGGGGAGCAAGAAAATTAGGGTGGCTACATTCCTACATGGTCATGTGCACTGCTCTACAGTATGTACCCCACAAATCCCCTTGTCCACCTGGGGAGCAAGCAAATGAGGGTGGCTACGTTCCTTCATGGTCACATGCACTGCTCTATGTACCCCACAAATCCCATTGTCCATCTGGGGAACAAGCAAGTGAGGGTGACTACCTTCCTACATGGTCACGTGCACTGCTCTATGTACCCCACAAATCCCATTGTCCATCTTGGGGGCAAGCAAGTGAGGGTGGCTACGTTCCTACATATAGTGGGACCATGGAGAATGGATAAAGCCACCAGTGCTGGGACAAAGGGTTGGCAGGAGCTGCCCTGAGCTCTGTGGTATCATGTAAGGTAGGGAGGTGCCGCAAGGAGATTGGAGGGGGGATTTGTGTTGGGAGGGAGAACTTGAGGGGCAGCAAGGGAGAATAATTGAAGGGGAAATACACAATCACATGCAAGGAAAAAAAAACAGCATTTTTGCTTTGCACATTATTGGATGCTGGAAGTCGACAGAGCTTCCCCAAATTTACTAAGCTCTAGATACAGGGGTCTCAAATTGGTGGCCCTCCAGCTGTCGCCCATGAGGCATTGCAAGGCTGACGGTTGCAAGCATGACTCCCACAGGCATAGGCATGATGTATGGGACTTGTAGTTTCGCAACAGATGGAGGGCTGCCCGTTTGAGGCCCCATTAGTCTAGAACAGGGGGAAGGCAACCTTGGCACTCCAGCTGTGGTACAAATCCCACCATGCCTCTGCCTCTAGGAGTCATCACCATGCCTGTGATTGTCATGAGACTTGTTTTTTTTTTTAAAACAGCTGGAGGGCCACCCCGTTTGAGACCCCTGCTCTAGAACAACTGCCCTTTGTAGAGTGTAAGGCCCTGATTCACAGAGTGTGGGCGCACATTACGCCGCCGTAGAGTAACCAATGTACGCTACGCCAATGCAGCGCAGAAAGGGAAGCAATGAATTCAGCAACCCAGTGCTCCCAACGCTGTGCCAGCGTGGCGTGGGATTCGAAGACGTAAGCCGGTGTAGGTGGAAGTGGGCGTGACCCATGCAAATGAGGCGTGACCCCATGAAAACGATGGTCCGAGCGCCAGACAGATACGTATCACGAACTGCGCATGCGCCGTGATGTGGACGCATTCCCCTGCGCATGCACACAACCACGTCGGAACAACTGCCTAAACTATGCCGGATCACTGCGTACGCCGTGAACGTAACCTACGCCCAGCCACACACATCCAAGTAAAATACGCTGGCTTGTGTTCTCTGGTGCAGACCTGTGCATGTCTGTTGCCGGGTTGCACCTCATTTATGGGGAATAACTTTACGCCGGACGTACAACTTACGTGCATCTTGCGTAGCATGCGCCGGACCCACGCATGTTCGTGAATTGGCGTATTTCCCTCATTTGCATGTTTCAATGGCTAATCAATGGGAGCATCACCAATGCGCCCAGCCCATATGTGTGCCCACCCTACGCCGGCGTGTGCAAGCTACGTCGGCGGGGTGTAGCCTGTTTTTAGGCGCATGTTGGTTCGTGGGTCTGGCGCACACATACGCCGGCGCACATTTGCACTTACGTCGGCGTAACGTGTTATATGTCGGCGTAAGTGCTTTGTGAATCCGGGCCTAAGTGTTTTGGCAAAGTGCACCGTCTATTTGTCTTTAATAAATCATCCTCCTGTGTTTCTCTAATTGAAACTTTACATGGCTCCATATGAACAAAACAGGCAGGGAAGGGGGAGAGGCCTTGAGTCCTTCTATCCCTTATAAAAGCTTGAGCTACTGATCTTTGTTAAAATTAGTTTTTTTTCAGCAAATCTGAAAATCATGAAAGAAGGATCCAGGAATGTAAACATGAAATTATGACATCCAATATTTATAGTTTTTTTTTAAATTTAATCTTGATTTTAATTTGATCATTTTATTTTAGTCATGAGCCTAATAAATAATGAAAATATATGCAAAATCACCATAATTATTTATTTCAAATTAACACTTAAGATTATTTAAATGAAGATGGTCACATTTAAATATATGTAAATATAAAAACTTTCTAAAAATAGTCAATTCCCTTTAAGCCATATATTAATATTCCGTAGCTGTGCGTCCGCGTATCTTATATCTCTCCAACTTTGCGATTTGGTGTCATGGAGCGCCAGTGCTCCGCCATCACCTCCTCTGCTATCTTGTCTCCCACGATGTATGTTTGTCATATTTCATGTATAATTAAATCAACAAGAACCTCATTTGTATATAACACCACGCTTTTCAAAACCGCTTAAGACTTGTCTGCGTGTTTCTGGGCTAATTAACATTTGAATGACATAAATACAAAACAACTATCGCCAAGCATCTTCTCCTCGGGTTTATTAGCTGCCCGCACACAACGAGGAGGGTTTTTGGAATCCTACGGAGCCGCCAAATGCATGCGCCGCGCAGATGTGTGACCTGCATGGGAAATGGGGCTTCAGCATGCAGGAATTAATCAATTCCAATCAAATATCCCTACCTCTCCTCGTGATTTAGAGAATTTCGCAGACAGTATTTATCAAGTACTTCTTAATTAATCGCATGCAGAGCTTGGATTAACTAATGATGCTCCTGTGGTAGTTCCCTCATCAAACTGATTTTCTCTCCTCCGCAGTCGTGGGATGAAAGGAGCGCGTTATTAAAAAAATCTGCAATGCCTGCAGTATGCCCAATTCACCCCCTGGACCGTTTTGCAAGGTTGGAAGTGATGCTATATATATATATATATATATATATATATATATATATATATATATATATATATATATATATATATATATACAGGGAGTGCAGAATTATTAGGCAAATGAGTATTTTGACCACGTCATCCTCTTTATGCATGTTGTCTTACTCCAAGCTGTATAGGCTCGAAAGCCTACTACCAATTAAGCATATTAGGTGATGTGCATCTCTGTAATGAGAAGGTGTGTGGTCTAATGACATCAACACCCTATATCAGGTGTGCATAATTATTAGGCAACTTCCTTTCCTTTGGCAAAATGGGTCAAAAGAAGGAATTGACAGATTCTGAAAAGTCAAAAATAGTGAGATATCTTGCAGAGGGATGCAGCACTCTTAAAATTGCAAAGCTTCTGAAGCGTGATCATCGAACAATCAAGAGTTTCATTCAAAATAGTCAACAGGGTCGCAAGAAGCGTGTGGAAAAACCAAGGTGCAAAATAACTGCCCATGAACTGAGAAAAGTCAAGCGTGCAGCTGCCAAGATGCCACTTGCCACCAGTTTGGCCATATTTCAGAGCTGCAACATCACTGGAGTGCCCAAAAGCACAAGGTGTGCAATACTCAGAGACATGGCCAAGGTAAGAAAGGCTGAAAGACGACCACCACTGAACAAGACACACAAGCTGAAACGTCAAGACTGGGCCAAGAAATATCTCAAGACTGATTTTTCTAAGGTTTTATGGACTGATGAAATGAGAGTGAGTCTTGATGGGCCAGATGGATGGGCCCGTGGCTGGATTGGTAAAGGGCAGAGAGCTCCAGTCCGACTCAGACGCCAGCAAGGTGGAGGTGGAGTACTGGTTTGGGCTGGTATCATCAAAGATGAGCTTGTGGGGCCTTTTCGGGTTGAGGATGGAGTCAAGCTCAACTCCCAGTCCTACTGCCAGTTTCTGGAAGACACCTTCTTCAAGCAGTGGTACAGGAAGAAGTCTGCATCCTTCAAGAAAAACATGATTTTCATGCAGGACAATGCTCCATCACACGCGTCCAAGTACTCCACAGCGTGGCTGGCAAGAAAGGGTATAAAAGAAGAAAAACTAATGACATGGCCTCCTTGTTCACCTGATCTGAACCCCATTGAGAACCTGTGGTCCATCATCAAATGTGAGATTTACAAGGAGGGAAAACAGTACACCTCTCTGAACAGTGTCTGGGAGGCTGTGGTTGCTGCTGCACACAATGTTGATGGTGAACAGATCAAAACACTGACAGAATCCATGGATGGCAGGCTTTTGAGTGTCCATGCAAAGAAAGGTGGCTATATTGGTCACTGATTTGTTTTTGTTTTGTTTTTGAATGTCAGAAATGTGTATTTGTGAATGTTGAGATGTTATATTGGTTTCACTGGTAAAAATAAATAATTGAAATGGGTATATATATATTTTTTGTTAAGTTGCCTAATAATTATGCACAGTAATAGTCACCTGCACACACAGATATCCCCCTAAAATAGCTAAAACTAAAAACAAACTAAAAACTACTTCCAAAAATATTCAGCTTTGATATTAATGAGTTTTTTGGGTTCATTGAGAACATGGTTGTTGTTCAATAATAAAATTAATCCTCAAAAATACAACTTGCCTAATAATTCTGCACTCCCTGTATATATATGTGTGTGTGTGTGTGTGTGTGTGTGTATATATACTCTCTTAGGTAGATTCACATACGGCGGCTTAACTTTGTGCGGGCGTAACGTAAGTTATTTACGTTACGCCGCCGCAAGTTAGAGAGGCAAGTGCAGTATTCACAAAGCATTTGCTCCGTACGTTGCGGCGGCGTAGCGTAAATTGGCCGGCGTAAGCCCGCCTAATTCAAATGTGGAAGAGGTGGGCGTGTTTTATGGAAATTATTCATGACCTCACGTAAATGACGCTTTGAACGAACGGCGCATGCGCCGTCCGTGGACGTATCCCAGTGCGCATGCTCCAAATCACGTCGCAAAAAGTCAATGCTTTCGACGTGAACGTAACTTACGCCCAGCCCCATTCACGGACGAGTTACGCAAACGACGTAAAACGTGAAAGATTCGACGGCTGTCCGACGTCCATACTTAACATCGGCTGCGCCATCTTTTTGGTGGTTTATCTTTACGCCAGAAAACGCCTTATGTAAACAGCGTATCTTTACTGCGACGGCCGTGCGTACGTTCGTGAATAGGCGTATCTTGCTGATTTACATATTCTAGCCGTAAATCAGCGTACACGCCCCTAGCGGCCAGCGTAAATAGACAGCTAAGATACGACGACATAGGAGACTTACGCCGGTCGTATCTTAGAAATATTTAAGCGTATCTCAGTTTGAGCATACGCTTAAATATACGACGGCGCGGATTCAGAGTTACGACAGCGTATCTACGCCGTTGTAACTGTACCTGAATCTGGCTATATATTACCAAAAGTATTGGGACGCCTGCCTGCCTGCTACACGCACATGAACTTTAATGGCATCCCAGTCTTTGTCCATAGGCTTCAATATTAAAGTGGAATTCCACCCAAAAATGGAACTTCCACTTTTCGGATTCCCCCCCTCCGGTGTCACATTTAGCACTTTTCAGGGGGAGGGAAATACTTGTCTAATACAGTAAAACCTTGGTTTGAGAGTAACTTGGTTTGAGAGCATTTTGCAAGACAAGCAACATTTTTTATAAATTTTGCCTTGATATACAAGCGATGCCTTGTTATAAGAGTAGCGTCATGTTACAACTGAGTATAAAAGAGAAGAGAGGCGCCTCTAAGTGTAGCAATATGGTTACAATTAATGAAGGTACAACATTTAGCAACTTATTGCTACACTTGGAGGCGCCTCTCTTCTCTTGTATACCCTGTAAACAAAATGCTTTGATATACAAAGTGCTTTGGATTACAAGCATGTTTCTGGAACGACTTATGCTCGCAAACCAAGGTTTTACTGTACAGGTATTTTGCTCCCACTTCCGCGCATAGATACCCGAGCCACCCGTGGGTATCTGCGCCACTTCTGGCGCCTTCTTCGTCCCCCCCAGCTGTCTTCTGAGAGACACACAGGTCCCAGAAGACAGCAGGGACCAGTGAGATTGCGCAAGTCGCGCATGTGCAGCAGGGAACCAGGAAGTGAAGCTATAAGGCTTCACTCGCGGGTATAATGAATTGTCGGGTGCCGGCAATACAGATAAAAGTAATTGAAAAAAACAGCATGGGCTCCCCCCCAGTCCATTACCATGGCCCTGCGTGGGGGTCCCCCCCAAATTCCATACCAGGCCCTTCAAGTCTGGTATGGATATTAAAGGGAACCCTGTGCCAAATTTTAAAGAAAAATGGCGTAGGGGTCCCCCTCACACCAGACCTGAAGGGTCTGGTATGGATTTTAAGGGGAATCCTGCGCCAAAATATAAAAAAAATGGCATGGGGTTTCCCCCAAAAATCCATACCAGACCCTTATTCCAGCACGCAACCTGGCAGGTCGCAGGAAAAGAGGGGGGGCGAGAGAGCGCCCCCCTCCCGGTCTCACACTCCTTTTTTTTTCCATGGATATTCTCTTGGGATCTCTGTTGCTTTTCCTGTTCAAAATGACTTGACATTCCAGTCCTAGCAGCCAAGACCATCTGTGGAAGACACTGATGTTTCAAAAGGCTGCTGGGAAGAAGGAGCAACAGCAACACCATTTGCACTTACAGTATCATGTATGAGCATTTAGAAACATGGGATACTTCCTGTTCTATTTGTACATTTTCACTTCATCTATGTGTCTCTGTTCCACATTGCTTAGACAGGCACACGCATGATGTAACACAGCACCTCTCGCCTTTTCGAGCGTCTGACATACAATATTAAATCAGCAGATCCAGAAGCGGAGGGATCATTTTTCTAATAATGTGGCTTGTGTTTGCTAAAGCAGATGAGACATCTGTCACAGTGGATTTCGTGCAAGAGTTTAATCCATCAATTCTTCATCTTTTTTATACAAAGCGCCATGTTAAAATGATTGACATAGGTGATGCAGGATATGAACGTTTTCTGCGTCCGGTCTCTATAGAGGAGACTATCATCCAGATACCTTTAGGGTGCTTAGTCACGTATGTGTTTTTAGAAGACTTAAAAGTATTAAAAGATATGTTTGTACAAAGCACAGCATGGGTTTTCTATGCCTTTCAAGGCTTCTTTATATGGTTTAGTTATGTGTTTGAAATTACCCATACGGCCCCATACTCACGACCAAACATGTCTGCTGAAACTGGCCCGCAGGCCAGTTTCAGCAGACATGTTTGGTCGTGTGTGGGCGCGAGCGGGCCGAATTCCAGCAAACATTTGCCCGCCGGGCCTTTTCCCAGCAGACAAATATTCCTGGACTTGTTTTAAAACAGTCCGCTGGAATTCTGCCCGCTCGGACATGTACGGTCGTCAGTACAGACCTACCGTACATGTCCAGGCGCCCGCCGTCCCTCGCATGCGTCGAATGACTTCGACGCATGCGTGGAAGCATTTTAAAGGCGGGCCGCCCACGTCGCCGCGTCATTGTCGCGGCGACACCGCGTCATCGACGCGGCGACACCGCGGACACGCCCCGCGTATTGTTTACGCGCGGACTTCTGTACGATGGTGTGTACAACCATCGTACAGAAGCCCTCTGGCAGACATGTATGGTGAAAACGGTCCGACGGACCGCTTTCACCATACATGTTTGTCCGTGTGTACCCGGCCTACAAGTTGGCTCCCAGAATGCAAATCCCTTGTTCAAAAAGATCAACACAAAGGGCTCAATTTTTTAAGTGTTTAGTATACATTAGTATTAAGTCTTATTGAAATGTTTCAAACAAAAGATGTGGCTATTATGTGAGATGTAGAACCAAAACCAAAAGAAAAAAAAGACTACAAATTGTAATAAGAATGTAAAAATTAGATGAGAGTTTGGCGATTGAGTTTAGATTTTCTTTACATCAATGTTTCTCAACCAGGGTGTTGCATTACTCTGGGGTGCCATCTTGGTTTACCCAGTGCACATAGGCACAGGGCCCAGTTGGCCCTGGATCAGCACCACAAGTTGCCACAGGGTTGGTTGTCAGCACTATAACCAGGGCCAGATTAAAGGAACACTAAAGGCAGAATTTTTTTTTTTTAAATAACAAACATGTTATACTTACCTCCGCTGTGCAGCTTGTTTTTCACAGAGTGGCACCGAATCCGGTCTTCTGGGGTCCCTCGGCGGCTGTCTCGGCTCCTCCTCGCAAAAGCTTTCCACCTTCATGCGAGCTCGCATGGTGGAAAGCTTTTGCGAGCGCGCTCCCGTGATACAGCGGCGGCCATAGCCCCCCGGCCCCCGGCGCGCCGTGTCATCCGCTGTAATTGACAGCAGTGCCAGCCAATGGCTGCGCTGCTATCAATCCGTCCAGCCTAGCCAATCAATGGCCAGGCTGGGAACCGAAGAAGATCACAAGGACGCGCGCGGGACTTTCGAGGGGTGAGGTAAGTAAAACGGGGGTTCGGGGGCGGTACAGTCGGATGTTTTTTTTTTTTTTTTTTTTTTTCAGTCGGATGTTTTTTCACCTTAATGCATAGGATGGGGTAAGGGCAGGTGAGAGGGGGGAGTGAAAGAGAGGGGGGTTAGAGAGGTTAGAGAGAGTGCCTCTGGGTAACTTACCGTATATACTTGAGTATAAGCCGAGCCGGGACTACTTCGAGGGATCGATCCGATGATGGCTGACCTGAGAAAGGTAAGCGCCGGGCGGGGGGCAAACTGGCAGAATTTTAAGGGGCAAACTGGCGGCAATTGATGGGCACAGTGGCTGCGTTTGATGGCACAGTGGCGACAATTAATGGCACAGTGGCTGTGTTTGATGGCACAGTGGCTGTGTTTGATGACACAGTGGCATCGTTTGATGGCACAGCGGCAGCGTTTGATGGCACAGTGGCTGCGTTTGATGGCACAGTGGCGACAATTAATGGCACAGTGGCTGCGTTTGATGGCACAGCGGCAGCATTTAATGGCACAGCGGCAACAATTGATGGGCACAGTGAGTCTCCAATTGAGCACCAGCCGCCACTGCTATAGTATGTACTATAGTAAAACCCATCTAAGGGGTTCCTTACCCATGAAATGGATACAGCGCCCAGAGGCGATTCAGTTCGCTTGTGTTGCGCTTTACAAGTTTCTCTCTCTCTCACTCATTGAGAGGATATGGAATTGCATTGGGGAGATTTTTGGTGAACTTACACTTTAAATATTTTTAGTCATGAGTGGCTCTTTTTAAATCCAGCCTTGTTTTTGCTGAAATTGCCAATTAATTTTATTCTCTGTCCAGATTTTTCTTCCACCATGCATCATTACTCGAACCCAATATTTATTCATTTTTTTTTACTCCTTTTTAAAAGCTCCATCTGTCGTCACACTCATCCCACTTAGCCGCACTCTCCTCTTCATCATCTTGGCTGATTCCCGATTCTCAGTGGTACGTTAATAAGAACTGCATTCCCCATCTTCCATATGGAAGTCCTTCTCGCTGATTACTGATCACTTATACTAAAGACGCCAATGCAGTGTATACAGTAAGTATTTCAAAAGAACATTTTACATATATATATACATATATATATATATACATATATATATATATATATATATATATATATATATATATATATATATATATATTATACAGATATATATATATATATATATATATATATATATATATATATATATATATATATAGATAGATAGATAGATAGATAGATAGCAAAGAACCAAGATATGGGATGTTTAAGGTGCCAAAACACGAAAACACATAATATATTATAAAATATATCAAAATGTTATTAGAAACATCTAAAAATCAACATTTTGTTGTCAGAAATAACCAGAGGCGGCTCTTTAATTAGGCAAATTAGGCAGTCTAAGGCCTCGCACTCACAGGGGCCTCACGGCCGCCTAACTTACCCAGTGTATTACCCCAGTTTTGAGGGACAGGGGACCCTAACGTTGCTGTGCTTAGGCAGAATTAAGAGCCCTGACTCAGGAGCGGGGCCACCAGCGTCCCTAACAACCAGTAAATATCGGTGATACCACCCCTTGTGACGTCAATGACCCAGCATGCCCTCAGACAATGACGTCACAAGGGGGGGGTTCGGCAGGTGACATAACCGGGTGGCACCCGCCGCTTAGTTATTAAAAAGCAGGATCTGGGGGCCACCTTGTTAAAGGGGGCTTCCAGATTCCAATAAGCCCTCTGCCCGCAGACCCCCACAACCACCGTCCAGGGTTGTGGGGAATAGGCTCATGTCCTTGAATTATTTTTCCCATCATGGGTGTGAGTGGGGCCCCATGTCAAATTTGGCCTCACAAAGCCTAGAGCCGACCTCTGGAAATAACCATACAATACATGGAACAGATGCAACTGATTGGATCTCTACATGTTTTGCCCATAACGATGGCTTCCCCAGGAGAACTTGTATCTATTATTTATTATCTATTATTTATTATTATTTTCTGATCACTATAAATTGAAAATATAAAAATTTAGAGAAATTTAGACAAAATTATACAATGTGTTTTATATTACAGTGATCATACATGTATTGTATAGTTATTTCTGACAACAACATGTTTATTTTTAGATGTTTCTAATAACATTTTGATTGATTTGATTAGATATTATGGGCCAGATTCTCGTAGAATCCGTGGCGGCGTAGCGTAAGCCATTTACACTACGCCGCCGCAAATTACTGGAGCTAGTGCCGTATTCTCCAAGCAATTTGCGTCGGTGTAGTGTAAATGGCCCGGCGTAAGGCCTCGTAATTCAAAGGGGGCGGCTTGTATTTAAATTAAGCGCGCCCCCACGTCGATCGAACTGCGCATGCGCCAGGCGTAAAAATAGCCCAGTGCGCATGCTCCAGCTCACGACGGAAAACATCAATGACGCCGACGTGAGCGTCATTGACGTAAAGTCCTATTCACGAACGACTTAGGAAAACTATGTAAACGACGGAAAAAGACGACGCTGACCCGACGCCATACTTAACATGGCATACGACGGACCTTCGTAAACTTACCCCTCATATAGCAGGGGTAAGTTTACGCTTACGGAAACATCGTAAATTCACTGCGTTGACCGCGCGTACGTTCGGGAATCTCGCGTAAATAGCTAATTTGCATAGACGACGGGGAAAACGACGAGGCGACACCTAGCGGCGGGAAAAAAATTGCATTTAAGATCTGACTGCGTAAGAGCCTTACGCCTGTCAGATCTAATGGATATCTATGCGTAACTGATTCTAAGAATCAGTCGCATAGATACGACGGCCCAGATTAGGACTTACGATGGCGCAAATGGCGTTGCGCCGTCGTAAGCACTTTGAGAATCTGGGCCAAAGTTTTTTTCATGTTTTGGCACCTTAACCACTTCCCGACCTCCTCATGTACATTTACGTCGGCAGAATAGCACGGACAGGCACAATCACGTACCTGTACGTCCTCTGCTAGACGTGGGTGGGGGGTCCGATCGGGACCCCCCCGGTACATGCAGAGGTCGGGTCCGCTCGGGGAGCGATCCGGGACGACGGCGCGGCTATTTGTTTTTAGCCGCTCCGTCGCGATCGCTCCCCGGAGCTGAAGAACGGGGAGAGCCGTGTGTAAACACGGCTTCCCCGTGCTTCACTGTGGCGGCGCATCGATCGAGTGATCCCTTTTATAGGGAGACTCGATCGATGACGTCAGTCCTACAGCCACACCCCCCTACACTAGTAAACACACACTAGGTGATCCCTTAATGTTACAGCGCCCCCTGTGTTTAACTCCCAAACTGTAATTTTCACAATAAAGAATGCAATTTAAATGCATTTTTTGCTGTGAAAATTACAACGGTCCCAAAAATGTGTCAAAATTGTCCGAAGTGTCCGCTATAATGTCGCAGTCACGAAAAAAATCGCTGATCGCCGCCATTACTAGTAAAAAAAAATTTAAAAATTAAAATGCAAAAAAACTATCCCCTATTTTGTAAACGCTATAAATTTTGCGCAAACCAACCGATAAACGATCATTGCGATTTTTTTTACCAAAAATAGGTAGAAGAATACGTATCGGCCTAAACTGAGGAAAAAAAAAATTATATATGTTTTTGGGGGATATTTATTATAGCAAAAAGTTAAAAATATTGCATTTTTTTTTTAAATTGTCGCTCTATTTTTGTTTATAGCGCAAAAAATAAAAACCGCAGAGGTGATCAAATACCACCAAAAGAAAGCTCTATTTGTGGGGAAAAAAGGACGCCAATTTTGTTTGGGAGCCAAGTCGCACGACCGCGCAATTGTCTGTTAAAGCGACGCAGTCCCGAACTGTAAAAACCCCTTGGGTCTTTAGCCAGCATATTGGTCCGGGGCTTAAGTGGTTAAAAATTCCATATCTTGGTTTTTGTTATGTCATTTTCAATTAAGGGATGTGGTGCTGGTGATTCTCAGACATTCAGCAATTTTCTCTATCAATTTTATACAATATATATATATATATATATATATATATATATATATATATATATATATATATATATATATATATATATATATATATACACTTCAGTTCTGTCAGGGGTAGTATTATATAGACAATGATATAAACATCTCATTCAGCTTCTTGATCCCCAATGCAAATTAGAGAATGTTGTCACCAGCCATCTCCATACACTTTATTAGAGGAGCAATGATTGGACAGATTTTACATTAGAGCCCGTTCACACAGGGGCAACACGACTTCCAGCGCGACTTTGGGAGGCAACTTGGACACGACTTGAGTATGAATGTATGTTATCTTCCTGTATTGTTGCTTCTGTTAAGACAGTGATCCGACTTCTGAGGCGACTTCCGTTGAAATCAATGGGTACAAGTCGCCAAGAAGTCGGATTGAAGTAGTACAGGAACCTTTTCTGAAGTCGGAGCGACTTCAGTAGTGTGCATTAACACGGCTCTCATTCTCTTCAATTGCTTTTCTCGACAGCGCGACATGGGGCGACTTCAAGTCGGATCCCAAGTCGCCCCTGCGTGAATGGGCTCTTAAGCTTGGTTGAACTGAATTTTTTTACAGACAGATTTGTATCTGACGATTACTCATTCTCAGGCCTCGTACACATCGGTTAACCAGAGGACAACAGTCTGATGGACCGTTTTCATCGGTCAAAACCGATCGTGTGTGGGCCCCATAGGTTATTTAACCTTAGGTTAAAAAAAAGCCAACTTGCTTTAAAATTAACCTATGGATTCCTAACCGATAGGTCAAAACCGATCGTTATTAGGCACGACATTATGTACAATATCGCAGTCAGGTACTGTATTCATACCACTGATCGCTGTGTGAATGGTCCCAAAATAGCGCCAAAAGTGTCTGATGTGTCCGCCATAATGTCGTGGTCACGATAAAAAAAATATATATATTGATAAAAATACCATAAAACTACACCCTATTTTGTAAACGCTATAACTTTTGCGCAAACCAATCAATAAACGCTTATTGCGTTTTTGTGTACCAAAAATATATAGAAGAATGCGTATCGGCCTAAACTGAGGGGAAAAAAATATATATTTTTTTGGGGGATATTTATTATAGCAAAAAGTAAAAAATATAGGCCCGGATTCACAGACAGCGGCGCACATTTATGCCGCCGTAGCGTATCTCCTGTATGCTACGCCGACGCAGCGCAGAGAGGCAAGCACTGAATTCACAAAGCCAGTGCTCCCAAAACTGCGCTGGGTTTCCTAGGCGCAAACCGGCGTAGGTGGAAGTGGGCGTGAGCCATGCAAATGAGGCGTGACCCCATGCAAATGATGGGCCGAGCGCCAGACAGATACGTATAACGAACGGCGCATGCTCAGAATCACATCGGAACTACTCCCTAGGATACGTCGGATCACTGCCTATGGCGTGAACATAACCTACGCCTAGTCATATTCACGTCCAACGTAAACGACGTAAAAAACGTCGGCTTGTGTTCCCTGGTGCAGCCATTTGCATGGATGCTGCTGAGTTACACCTCCTTTATGGGGCATAACTTTACGCCGGACGTATGACTTTACGCGCACTGCGTCGGACGTACGTACGTTCGTGAATCGCCGTATCTCCCTCATTTGCATATTTGAATAGAAAATCAATGGGAGTGCCACATGCGCCCAGCGTAAATATGCGCCCACTCTACGCCGGCGTAGGCAAGTTACGTTGGTGGGATGAAGCCTGTTTTTAGGCGTATCCTAGTTTGTGAGTTCGGCGCATAGATACGACGGCGCACATTTGCACTTACGCGGCATATCTGGAGATACGTCGGCGCAAGTGCTTTGAGAATCCGGGCCATAGATTTTTTTTTTTCAAAATCGTCGCTCTTTTTTAGTTTATAGTGCAAAAAAAATGCAGAGGTGATCAAATACCACTAAAAGAAAGCTCTATTTGTGGGAAAAAAATATGTCAATTTTGTTTGGGGGCCGCGTCGCACGACCGCGCTATTGTCAGTTAAAGCGACGCAGTGCCGAATCGCAAAAAGTGGCCTGGTCTTTGGCCAGCCAAATGGTCCGGGGCTGAAGTGGTTAAATTAATTTACATTTTTTGTTGTTTAATTTAGATATAAAAAACACTAATATTGCAACTCTGTCATTATTTATATATCACTAATTGTGTTATTTGCATTGAAAGTACCTGAATTTCGTAAATTTCATTTATGAATCAAAGTTTTTTTTTTTTTTTTTGAGAATGATTTATTTTAGAATAATGACGTGTATTTCTAAAAATATGACTATGTTTAAATAAACCTGTGAGTTGATATATGCTAATCTACTGTTAACAAACGAGATATCATTTCCTGAGTAGATATATTTGATTTTTCAAGGGTACCATCTGCTTCAATAGGTATTTTTGAATGCTTCATTTAAAGTGGATGTAAACCCGAAAATGTATTTTTTTTATGTCACAATGTACAGTATAAGATTTCCTATCATCTGTGCCCAGTCTTGCCACACAGAGTTAATCCAGCTCTGAGCAATCCTCCCCAGACGACGTCATTATTTGACGAAACGTACGTCGGGCAAGGAGACGTTCTGACGTGTGGCGTTACGGTCCATGAGGACGGGCGTTCGTGGAAGCCGGCCGGCTTACCTTTTAGACTTTTAAGAAAGCTATTTCTAGCCCTGAGCCTGTGATGTTGGAGACAGTTCCGGTATAAAGGCCCTGGCTGGGGTTAAGCCGCAAGCTATCAAAGCTTATTTGTCTGGTAAGCGCGCAATCCATTTGGTGCTTCCTGTCGGTGGTGGTTCTCTCTTCCTGATTGTGTTACTATTTAGCCAATACTGTGTTTATGGTACATCACTATTGTGAGTCTCTTTTCTCCTGGGATTATTATACCATCTATACCAATCGGGAGGATCCTCATCCCTGTTGTCGGTAGCTGTTCCAGTGTAAAGACCCTGGCTGGGGTTCAGCCGCAAGCTTAATTTGCTTGCCTTCTGGTAAGCACATATCTCATAAGGTGTTTTTCACCGGTGGTGGTTAAGTTTTTTTGGTTTCACTGCATTATTTCTTCACTATTAATATTCCAAGCATTTGAGGACTCTGGAATATTTGGACTTTATTGCTTGGTCTTATCAACATTTAGGATTTTGATTATCATTTTCAATTTTTCACTTATCAAGCGCAACTATAATCTTTTTTCTAATCCTCTTTTATTGTTCAGTGAAATAAAACGGACTTACAGAGAAAAAACCTTAGTCTGTTCCGCCCCCCTTGCTGTGAGTGACAGGTTATTTACATATCTCATGCACTAGCCTGGAGACAGGAATATTTTTTTTAATTCCCACCCCCACTTCTTTTTCTGAAGTCATGTGGTTACTATTCTGGATTTTGACTGGATGTTAGTGATCATAGCAGAATTTAGTGTAAGGCCCCATACACACGAGAGGATTTATCCGCAGATACGGTCCAGCGGACCGTTTCCACGGATAAATCCTCTCAAAGATTTCCGCAGATTTCTATGCGATGGAGTGTACACACCATCGCATTGAAATCCGCGCGGAAATCCTCTGGCGATGACGTGTCGCGCCGTCGCCGCGATTATGACGCGGCGACGGGCGCGACGCTGTCATATAAGGAATTCCACGCATGCGTCAAATCATTACGACGCGTGCGGGGAATCCCTTTGGACGAATGGATCCGGTAAGTCTGTACAGACGAGCGGATCCATCCGTTGGAATGGATTCCAGCAGATGGATTTGTTGTGCATCACAGCAAATATCCGATCTGCTGGAATCCATCCCAGGGGAGATTTCTCCGCGGAAACAGATCCGCTGGCGTGTACACACCATAGGATCTATCCGCAGAAACCCATTTGCTGGGATTTATCTGCGGATGGATTCTATCGTGTGTACGGGGCCTAAGGAATACACAGGATAAAATGCATGTTGACAAGGGGAGTGTAGAGGTGGGCGGGGAGTCTACTGACATCACAACTCCACCCACCGAGCTCCAGACAACAGACCCACCCACAGAATCTGCAGTTTTTCAGTTCTTATAACAGACAGAGGGGAGACATTTGACAGGTAAATGAAAACATTTCTGAAGGTCCGCTTTAAAAATATATATATTTTTTTATTTGTGCACCAAAAAGTTAATTTGCAAATTGGCCATGAACAAATTCCAAGAAAGAAAGAAAAAAAAGAAAGAATAATTAAAACATTTTGAGTTACTGTACGCCTAAAAATAAAATAAATAAAATTGTAAAACTATACTTAGAGAATTTTGTGTCAGATTTCCCAGCTTGGCTTCTCTACCTTCTCACCGCTCCGTTCAGCAGGCGATAATACTCGGCGCAGATAAATATTGTAGCGCGGGGACTATTTGTACGGAAAGTGACTGCGAAATCCTGACACACTGCATTGTATATGGACTTGGCCTAGTTTGTAGAGTTTAAATCAGAAGCTAGAGAAGAAAATACATATTTATGAAGACAAAATATATTTTCTTACCATAAGCTCAAAGTTTTCACATAACGTGCAGAGCTTTTTTTTTTTTTTTTTGATTCCTCTCCATTTTTTTATTTTTATTTATTTTTATTTAAAAAAAGGAAAGGCAAGCAACTTGACGGATTGGGATCCAACCAGAACCCAGTGTTGTCATTAACCCCACTTAAGGACCCCTTCACGCCGATATACGTCAGCAGGATGACACGGCTAGGCACATCCACGTACATGTACGTGGCTCTTTAAGCCCAGCCGCGGGGTCGCGCGTCCCACGGCGCGTCCCACGGTCCGAAGCTCCGTGACCGCGGCCGTGGGACTCGCGGACCCGATCGCCGCTGGAGTCCCGCGATCGGTCCCCGGAGCTGAAGAACGGGGAGAGCTGTGTGTAAACACAGCTTCCCCGTTCTTCACTGTGGCGCCGTCATCAATCGTGTGTTCCCTTTTATAGGGAATCACAATCGATGACATCACACCTACAGTTATAAACACAAATGAGGTCACGCATAACCCCTTCAGCGCCCCCTTGTGGTTAACTTCCAAACTGCAATTGTTATTTTCACAGTAAACAATTTTTTTTTGCTGTGAAAATGACAATGGTCCCAAAAATGTGTCAACATTGTCAGAAGTGTCCGCCATAATGTCGCAGTCACAAAAAAAATTGCTGATCGCCACCATTAGTAGTAAAAAAAAAAAAATTATAAAAATGCAATTAAACTATCCCCTATTTTGTAAACGCTATAAATTTTGCGCAAACCAATCGATAAACGCTTATTGTGATTTTTTTACCAAAAATAGGTAGAAGAATACGTATCGGCCTAAACTGAGGAAAACATATGTTTTATATATTTTTTGGTTATATTTATTATAGAAAAAGTAAAAAATATAGATTTTTTTTCAAAATTGTCGCTCTATTTTTGTTTATAGCGCAAAAAATAAAAACCGCAGAGGTGATCAAATACCACGAAAAGAAAGCTCTATTTGTGGGAAAAAAAGGACGCCAATTTTGTTTGGGAGCCACGTCGCACAACCGCGCAATTGTCAGTTAAATCGACGCAGTGCCGAATCGCAAAACCTGGCCGGGTCCTTTAGCTGCCTAAAGGTCCGGGTCTTAAGTGGTTAAACATCCAGTTGGTTTGGACCTGTTATGTGAATGTTTGGTCGCTATTGTACAGGTCACACCTTTTATCCTGATTGATTTTGCAATAAGGGAAGGAAATAAGTTACAGCTGACCTTCAACTATGGCAATCTCTATAATCTGATCTCCCCATCTATTTAGGTTCTTTTTCACAGTATAGCCATGGCAGAACGCTGATGGTTGAAAGTCATGTAAATAAGAAATAATTTATATTTAGATACATCCAATCCAAAGCTTTATGTTTTCTGTATTATCTGATCTCCCCAGCTACTCCCTAGCTATGTCTTTAACATAGAAGAATGCAGCTAGCGAAAATGATACAAATGAGAATAAGAAATTATTTATAATATTTAACTGAATGTATATATAAATCTCACGCCGCGTACACACGATCATTTTTCGGGTTGTAAAAAACAACGTTTTTCAGCCTCTAGAAAAACGTTTTTTCCAACTCTTTACCGAGATCGGAGATGCAGGGTGTCAGATTGACACCCCGCATCACCGATCGCCGCGCTGCGCGCCCCCACGGGCGCGCGCCGGCATGTAATCCTGCAGGACGTCAATAGACGTCCAGTCAGGATTTCACAACCACTTCCTGGACGTCAATTGACTATTGACCAGGCGGGAAGTGGTTAAAACGGCCTTGCCTACACACGATCGTGAACAAAAAAATGCTCTAGCAAAGCGCGGTGACGTACAACACGTACGACGGCACTATAAAGAGGAAGTTCCATTCGGATGGCGCCACCCTTTGGGCTGCTTTTGCTGATTTTGTGTTAGTAAAAGACGATTCGCGCTTTTCTGTCTGTTACAGCGTGATGAATGTGCTTACTCCATTACGAACGGTATTTTTACCAGAAGGTGCGCTCCCGTCTCATAACTTGCTTCTTTCACGTAGTTTAAGCCTACACACGACCATTTTTTTACAACCCGAAAAACGACAACGTTTAAAACGTTGTTAAAAAATGCAGCATGTTCGGATTTTTTTCAGAACCCGAAAAATGATGTGAAACCCACACACGATCGTTTTAAATGACATTTTTTAAAAACGTTGTTTTTTACAACCCGAAAAATGATTGTGTGAACGCGGCATAACAGTTGAAGCTGTTAGAGCTGCAAAGGGCGGGGCCAACTCAATACTGAACCCTACAGACTAAGACTGGGATGCCATTAAAGTTCATGTGCGTGTAAAGGCAGGTGTCCCAATACTTTTGGTAATATTATATAGATCTCATATATATATACCATATTTATCGGCGTATACCGCACACTTTTTTCCCCTTAAAATAAGGGGAAAATCGTGGGTGCGCGATATACGCCGATACCCGCTTCCCGCACTGAGTTTGGCATACTGGCACAGTGAGGCAGGCATACTGGCACAGTGAGGCAGGCATACTGGCACAGTGAGGCATGTATAATGGCACAGTGAGGCATGTATAATGGCACAGTGAGGCATGTATAATGGCACAGTGAGGCATGTATACTGGCACAGTGAGGCATGTATAATGGCACAGTGAGGCATGTATACTGGCACAGTGATTTATGAATAATGGCACAGTGAGGCAGGCATACTGGCACAGTGAGGCAGGCATACTGGCACAGTGAGGCAGGCATAATGGCACAGTGAGGCAGGCATACTGGTACAATGAGGCAGGCATACTGGCACAGTGAGGCAGGCATACTCGCACAGTGAGGCAGACATACTGTGTACAGTGAGGCATGTATAATGGCACAGTGAGGCATGTATAATGGCACAGTGAGGCATGTATAATGGCACAGTGAGGCATGTATAATGGCACAGTGAAGCATGTATAATGGCACAGTGAGGCAGGCATACTGGCACAGTGAGGCAGGCATACTGGCACAGTGAAGCATGTATAATGGCACAGTGAGGTAGGCATACTGGCACAGTGAGGCAGGCATACTGGCACAGTGAGGCATGTATACTGGCACAGTGAGGCATGTATAATGGCACAGTGAGGCATGTATACTGGCACAGTGAGGCATGTATACTGGCACAGTGAGGCATGTATAATGGCACAGTGAGGCATGTATAATGGCACAGTGAAGCATGTATAGTGGCACAGTGAGGCAGGCATACTGGCACAGTGAGGCAGGCATACTGGCACAGTGAAGCATGTATAATGGCACAGTGAGGTAGGCATACTGGCACAGTGAGGCAGGCATACTGGCACAGTGAGGCATGTATACTGGCACAGTGAGGCATGTATAATGGCACAGTGAGGCATGTATACTGGCACAGTGAGGCATGTATACTGGCACAGTGAGGCATGTATAAAGGCACAGTGAGGCATGTATAATGGCACAGTGAGGCATGTATAATGGCACAGTGAGGCATGTATACTGGCACAGTGAGGCATGTATAAAGGCACAGTGAGGCATGTATACTGGCACAGTAAGGCATGTAATAATGGCACAGTGATTTATGTATAATGGCACAGTGAGGCATGTATAATGGCACAGTGAAGGGTCGTCTTATACAATTAGTATATCCCAAAACCAGCATTTTAGCTGGAAAATTAGGGGGTCATCTGGCACAGTGAAGCATGTATAATGGCACAGTGAGGCAGGCATACTGGCACAGTGAGGCAGGCATACTGGCACAGTGAGGCATGTATACTGGCACAGTGAGGCATGTATACTGGCACAGTGAGGCATGTATAAAGGCACAGTGAGGCATGTATAATGGCACAGTGAGGCATGTATAAAGGCACAGTGAGGCATGTATAATGGCACAGTGAGGCATGTATACTGGCACAGTGAGGCATGTATAAAGGCACAGTGAGGCATGTATAATGGCACAGTGAAGGTTCGTCTTATACAATTAGTATATCCCAAAACCAGCATTTTAGCTGGAAAATTAGGGGGTCATCTTATACTGTAAGCCCAGTCGTCTTATACGCCGGAAAATACGGTATCTATATATTTAAAAAAATGCAAGACGAACTCCTGAGTTCCCCAACTATAAAAAAAGCTTGCATGCAATTCAGCCAGAAGCCCCAGGTAGCTGAAATAGCACATTTGTATTTCGTTGGGCTTTAAATATGGACCAGAAAATACAGAGTAATAAATCTGCTGTCACAGAATCCTCTTTGCATTATACATGAAACTTGCGACAATTAAAATTCCCAGCATGTTATTCCAGGTACTACGAGGCACCGCTGGGTTTTATTTACAGTCTTAAACTTTAAGATGTGATTGGATGTATATATCTGACCCATGACTCTGTTTTTTTCGCTGCCCCCCGCCGCGAGACGTGAAATTTAATTGTCGGCAGAAGCGTATCACAATCCGCACGGAGGCCGTGATTCGATATGGATTATTTTACGAGTATATCTCAGTTAATTATCTATCTGGTGATAAAGGGACTTCTGTCGCTCTAAATTAAGATCCTTGTGTTGACAGAACAACATTGTCTGAGCGCGGGAAGTGAGGAAGGCCAATGGGGGCTGAGATTGAAATCCCGAGTCGGAGGGGAAGGTCTCCACCTCGATTGGGGTTCTGGAGAATGTGGGCTAACAAAGCAATTAAGGTGCAATTCATAGAGAGAACTCATCTGCCGTTCTTATGTCTGTTTGATGGAATTTCCATTTGCGGGTGAAGCTCGTGTTAATTAGCAGAAAATCCTGTTTAAAAGACAAACAGAAAAGAAAAAAAAACATGGCGGATAGTTTGGCTGGCTAGAAAATAAATTTTACAAGGTGGCATCAGGCTGACGGTTTTCTTTGGTGTTCTTAAAGTCAAATTTCTGCCATATTTGTTGTTGTGATCCCTCTACGAAGATCGGTCCAAGCAACCTTATGGCCCACTCATTGGACTTCTTCAGATACATTCTTTCTCAGCATGTGCTATACCAAAGACACACATCCATTTGTTGTTTTTCCTTCATTGCTTCATTGCAGCCATTTTCTTTTTGGGAGCCATCCAGGGAGATCGGCCCATGATACTCAAAGTTTTGTTGATCCAGGAGGTCTTTTGGCTCACTCAACAGACTTCTTCAGGAACGTTCTTTCCCAACACGTGCTCTACTAAAGCTGCATATCCATTAGTTTCTTTTTGTATCCACAAAAGCTTTATTTAGAGCCATATTTTTTCTAATGACCTCCCCAAGGAGATTGGCCCATGATACATATACTCAAAGCTTTGCCGATCCAGGAGGTCTTATGGCTCACTCAATGGACTTCTTCAGGAACGTTCTTTCCCAAGGCCTAGTACACACGAGAGGATTTATCTGCGGATACGGTCCACCGGACCATATCCGCGGATAAATCCTCTCGAGGATTTCCACGGATTTGGATCCGATGGAGTGTACTCACCATCGGATCGAAATCCGCGCCGAAATCCCCTCGCGACGACGTGTCGCACCGTCGCCGCGATGATGACGCGGCGACGTGCGCGACGCTGTCATAAAAGGAATTCCACGCATGCGTCGAATCATTACGACGCATGCGGGGGATCCCTTCGGACGGATCGATCCGGTGAGTCTGTACAGACCACCGGATCGATCCGCGGGAGCCAATTCAAGCGGATAGATTTGTAGACATGTCTACAAATTTTTATCTGCTGGAATTGGGAAATTTCCGCGGATAAATATCCGCAGGAATGTACACACCATAGAATCTATCCTCTGAAACCGATCCGCTGAGATTTTTCAGCGGATGGATTCTATCATGTGTACGGGGCCCAACACGTGTTCTACTAAAGCTGCACATCCATTGTCTTTTCTTTTGTATCCACAAAAGCTTTATTGCAGCCATATTTTTTTTATGACCTCACCAAGGAGATTGGCCCATGATATACATACTCAAAGCTTTGCCGATCCAGAAGGTCTTATGGCTCACTCAATGGACTTCTTTAGAAAAGTTCTTTCCCAGCACGTGCTCTACTAAAGCTGCACATCCATTATTGTTTTTTTTTTTTTGTATCCACAAAATCTTTATAGCAGTCATATCTTTTTTTATGACCTCATCAAATAGATCGGCCCATGATACACATACTCAAAGCTTTGCCGATCCATGAGGTCTTATGGCTCACTCATGCGCTCTACTAAAGCTGCACATTCATTAGTTGTTTTTTCTTTTGTATCCACAAACGTTTTATTGTCATATTTTTCTGTGATCCCCTTCAGGGAGATTGGCCTATGATACACATACTCAAAGTTTTGCCGATCCAGGAGGCCTTTTGGCTCACTCAACGGACTTCTTCAGAAATGTTCTTTCCCTTCACATGCTCTACTAAAACACATTAGTTGTCTCTTCGTTTGTATCCACAAAGCTTTATTGCAGTCATATTTTTATGTGACCCCCTTCAGGGAGATCGGGCTATGATACACATACTCAAAGCTTTGCCGATCCAGGAGGTCTTGTGGCTCACTCAACAGACTTCTTCAGGATGGTTCTTTCCCTACACGTGCTCTACTAAAGCTGAACATCCATTAGTTGTCTTTTCTTTTGTGTCAACAAAAGCTTTATGGCAGCCATATTTTTTTATGACGTCACCAAGAAGATTGGCCCATGTTAAACATACTCAGAGATTTGTCGATCCAGAAGGTCTTATGGCTCACTCAACGACTTCTTCAGGAATGTTCTTTCCCTACACATGCTCTGCTAAAGTTGCACATACATTAGTTGTCTTTTCTATTGTATCCACAAAAGCTTTATTGCAGTCATATCTTTTTTTATGACCTCACCAAGGAGATTGGCCCATGATGTACACACGTATAGCTTTGCCAATCCAGGAGGTCTTATGGCTCACTCAACAGACGTCTTCACGTTCTTCATGTTCTTTCCCTACACATGCTCTACTAAAGCTGCACTTTCATTAGTTGTCTTTTATATCCACAAAAGCTTTATTGCAATCATATTTTTTTTATGACCTCACCAAGGAGATTGGCCCATGATACACATATTTAAAGCTTTACCAATACAGGAGGTCGTATGGCTCACTCAATGGACTTTTTCAGGTATGTTCTTTCTCGATTTCTGTTATACCAAAGCCACACATCCATTAGTTGTTTTTCCTTTGTATCTTCTGTACACTTTGTATCCTTCCTTTGTATCCAACACAAATGCCCTGTACACACGATTGGTTTATCCGATGAAAACGGACCGATGGATTTTTTCATCAGATATCCGATGAAGCTGACTTTCATTAGTCTTGCCTACACACCATCAGTTAAAAAACGTTTGTGTCAGAACGCTGTGACGTAAAACACTACGACGTGCTGAGAAAAATGAAGTTCAATGCTTCTGAGCATGCGTCGACTTGATTCTGAGCATGCGTGGATTCTTAACCGATGGACTTGGCCACAGACGATCGTTTTTTTTCTATCGGTTTTTTAACCATCAGATAATTTTAAAACAGGTTCTACGTTTTTTCACCGATGTGAAAAAAAACGATGGGGCCCACACACGATCGGTTCGTCCGATGAAAACGGTCCATCAGACCGTTTTCATCAGACAAACCGATCTTGTGTGCGCGGCAAAACAAGTTCACAAAGCCAAGTTGAAATGTAATGCTCCTACTCCTTGGTTGCATTTCATCCCATCCCATTTCATCGCATTTTAATCAGGAAAGCTTTTTTGGATACAGAGGGAAAAAAAGTAGATGTTTGGCTTTCTGTTGTCTGAGATTGCTTCTCTAACCCTTCCTAATTCTCTTAAAATGCGTTTAATTCTTTGTCTGGGTTCCCTGTTGGAGAGATTTTTCATGACTTTCTCCTTCTTTGTGACGGGACATACACAAACGCTTTATCGTTCTAGGCAGTCTTATGGCTTGGTCTTCCACTATGGGACTCTTTTGGGTCCTTTCCAGTAGGTACAATTAAAAAAGCAACACATTGGGGTTGATTTAGGCCCCTTTCTCACAAACGGATCTGCCTGTCCTTTTATTCAGGCGGACCCAATCGGACCCTTCCGATCGGATGTAATCGAACTTGTGTTTATTTTCACCCGGCTACCTCTGATCCGATATGGAAAATTCAAATGGAAGAGAATCCAGTCTCCTTCATCTGGCCAAATCTGATTGAAGGCCAGTTGTGTGTCAATGGGCAGCTGGTTCATTTACATCCGACTGCACATATAACAGAGTGGGCTGTGTCCATGTCTCCTGCATAAGCGGAGTGAACATGGGACCTGTCATCTGGCTGCTCCGCTCAGAGCAAGCAGAAAATCAGCGGACTAATAGACCTTGGATGTCTCATAAAGAGAACCTATCACCTATATGCTATTGGTCCCTTAAGGTCATGTAAAAAAAATGAATTTTAAAGTTTCAAATATTTAAAATAAACACATACAAAAACAAAAACCCATGTGTTAGGTCACCTATGTAAGAAAATAATTTTTATCACCAAAGCTCATGAGTAACTCCTTTGCCTAGTAGACAAAAATCCGACACCAGAACCGGAATAGAGTGGAGATCTTCCAATGGAGACACTAGTTCCAATTTTTTTTTCAAGTTTGGAGGGATTTTCCCTCACTTCCTGTTTTGACTATGGGACAGGAAGTAAAGCGAAGTCTCCCCAATGGGACACAGATGGCAAAAAAAACAAAACATAACCAAAAAAAACCTGAAGGTTTAAAACTCAATCTAAAATGAAAATAAAAAGTTTTTCCTTCTAACAGGCTGTG
Organism: Rana temporaria; assembly: GCF_905171775.1. Classification (NCBI taxonomy): domain Eukaryota; kingdom Metazoa; phylum Chordata; class Amphibia; order Anura; family Ranidae; genus Rana; species Rana temporaria. The sequence continues at coordinate 526,956,472 of NC_053490.1, read as the reverse complement.
TTTTCTATGTCTTTTATTTTCCCACACTGTACTTGTCCTTTAACTGTCAATACTTTGACCTCTAAAGCTTTTCATTTAACAATGTCTGGCTGACTCCAAGAAAAGGATTATGGGAAACCCTTCATTTGTTTGCCGCACAGCCCGCCATTAATTCCATTATTGGCAACTGTCTGGGACGTGATGTAGGATATACGTTGTGGGCAGTAAGAAGCGTCTCTCCTTTGCTGGTAACAACTCACAAGAATCTTCTCCACACGATATAAATAGAACGGGAACTTGGACTGCTTTTAATCTTCTCTCTTCCTCTGTCTATTTTTTAATTGACTTTCTCTCTGTTACAGGATTAGAGAATTCCCCGGGGACATCAAATCATCAACATTGCACGCCGGTGGGAAGTCGGTACACTTGAAAATGACAAATGGGACGGATATCCCGGCTTTTAAAAGTGGAAACAAAACTCTCTGCAATTTCTTCTAAATGATCCCAAGCACCAGCCATTGTTAGAGGAAAAGTAGCAAAATCCAAATGGAATATTTCCAATATACACTATATTGTCAAAAGTATTGGGTCGCCTGCCTTTACACGCACATTAACTTTAACGGCATCCCAGTCATAGTCTTTAGAATTAAATATTGAGTTGGCTCATCCTTTGCAGCTATAACAGCTTCAACTCTTCTGGAAATGATGTCCACAACGTTTAGGAGTGTGTCTATGGGAATGTTTGACCATTTTTCCAAAAGTGCATTTGTGAGGTCAGGCACTCATGTTGGACGAGAAGGCCTGGCCCACAGTCCTCGCTCTAATTCATCCCAAAGGTGTTCTATCAGGTTGAGGTCAGGACTGGGTGCAGGCCAATCAAGTTCCTCCACCCCAAACTCACTCACCCCAAACTCACTCATCCATGTCTTTATGGCTTTGTGCACTGGTCCAAATCATTTGTCGGAGGGGGGATTATGGTGTGGGGGTTGTTTTTCAGGCATTGGGCTTGGCCCCTTAGTTCCAGTGAAGGGAACTCTTAAGGCGTCGGCATACCAAGACATTTTGGACAATTTCATGCTCCCAACTTTGTGGGAACAATTTGGGAATGGCCCCGGCCTGTTCCAACATGACTGCGAACCAGTGCACAAAGCAAGGTCCATAAAGACATGGATGAGTGTGTTTGGATCACTTTTCAGAGAGCATTTGACAGGCGGAGAGGTGGCCTTGTGTTGCCTCTTTACTGCCTGTTTTAGGTCCTCAAATGCTTGCATATCGAGCCGCAACAACATGCATTGCATATGGCCCCATTCTCTTGAACGTCTCGGTGAATGTAACAGGGGGTATAATTAATGCTACAACCTTAACGCAAAGCAACAGGGGCCATGGTATGTGTACAGATGCTGCCTTTTAAGCTAAAGGGGGAGTAATTGATGCCCCCCAATTGCTAGTGTAAAAAAATATAAAAAAACGTTGTACTTGTTAAGAAAAATGCATCTGCTGATGAACACTTTGTATGGTTGGTGGCCCCTAATCCTGGCTTTCATTGACAGCTCTGGTCCCTACTGACAACTAGGGTCAAAACTGAAATGTGATTACTGTATTTACTATGACATAGTGATTGCATGCAAGCTGGAGGCTTCACTGGCATAATATACCTTACATCCTTCAGATGGTACTGCTACCTAAAGGTGGCAGTGTTCATCTGTTTTATACTGTAGTTGCCAGGACCAATAACAGTATTAAAAAAAATAAAGCTTTTATAATAAAATAGTGTACCATAAAGACATATACAGAGTGGGCTAGATTCAGATAGAATTGCTTATCTTTAGGCGGCGTAGCGTATCTCAGATACACTACGCCGCCGTAACTTAGTGAGGCAGGTACCGTATTCACAACGAACTTGCGTCCTAAGTTACGGCGGCGTAGTGTAAATGGGCCGGCGTAAGCCCGCCTAATTCAAATTGTCCAGGCAGTGGGCGTGTTGTATCATAATGAGCCTTGACCCCACGTAATTCACCCTCCTAATGAACAGGCATGCGCCGTCCGTGAACGTATCCCAGTGCGCATGCTCGAAATCACGTCGCAAATAGTCAATGCTTTTGACGCAAACGTAACTTACGCACAGCCCTATTTGCGTACGACTTACGCAAACGACAGAAAAATCGATGCTGTCCCGACGTCCATAGTTAACATTACAACGTAAATCAATGCGCCGGGCGGACGTACGTTTCTGAATCGGCGTATCTAGCTCATTTGCATATTCGACGCGTAAATCAATGGAAGCGCCCCTAGCGGCCAGCGTAAATATGCACCCTAAGATACGACGGCGTAGGAGACTTACGCCGCTCCTATCTAGGCCAAATCTATGCTTAAACAGGTTTGTACTTGTAAAGATACAAATGCATCTGCTGCTCAACATTTTGCATGGTTGGTAGCATCTAATCCCAGCTGTCACTGACAGCTCCTGCCCCACTCACTATTGGGGTCAGGTCTGAAATGTTATGTATTACTATATTGGCTATGATATAATGATCGCATGCAAGCTGGAGGTTTTATTGGCATAATATACCTTACATCCTGCAGATGGTACTGCCACCTAAAAGTGTCAGTGTTCATCTGTTTTATACTGTAGTTGCCAGGAACAATAACAGTATTAATAAAAAATAAAGCTTTTATAATAAAATAGTTTACCACAATGACATATACAGTATGTCTTTAAAATATACTTTAAAAAGATTTAAACAGTTCTGTACTTGTAAAGAAACAAAAGCATCTGCTTCTGAACACTTTGCATTGTTTGTAGCCCCCAATCCCAGCTGTCACTGACAGATCATGCTCCACTGACAATTGGGGGTCAGATCTTAAATGCTATTTATTTCTATTTTGGCTATGATACAATGATCACATGCAAGCTGGAGGTTTTATTGGCATAATATACCTTACATCCTGCAGGTGGTACAGCCACCTAAAGGTGGCAGTGTTCTTCTGTTTTATACTGTAGTTGTCAAAAACAATTACAGTATTAAAAAATGTAGTTAAAAAAAGGAAACATTTTTTATTAAAATGTTGTACCCAAAAAGCCTTATATGTCATTAAAATATATATGGAAATTGTGCATGTATGCAAATTGACCATGAACTTATTCTCTATTGATTGTCTACTGATTGTGCGTCTGCTGCAAAGTTTGGCCTGGGCATCAAGACATCAATGATTTTTGGTTACAAAAGGGTTACTGTTCACCCTTTCAAAAAAACAAAATGTTCCCTGCTTTTAAATTCTTCACCCTGCACATAACATATAACCATTTCCTGCATGTTGAAAGCGCTGTGCATCTTGCATCTGATTCCGCATTATCACGGTATTATATATTGGCATTCATTAATTTTATATTATGCGGGGCAGGGGGTTGACAGGTGAAACATTAAGATCTAGCAGGGATCTAAAATGAGATCTCGCTTCAATTCCCTTTTCCTCCCGCTGCTATCATCAAGAGAAACGGTTTTATTGTAGCGAGAAGAGGAAAAAGAATAAAACAAATTCAAGGATGCCTTGGCCAAATGCCACCGGAGATAATAACGCAGGGGAACAGAGAGGGTGCTACAAGCAGCAAAACACTTTAGAAAATTGCAGAGAGGGGTCATTAGAGCAGAGCGAAGTAAACAAACTCCATTAAATAATTCTTGCAGAACAGTGCGGCCTTTCATAGCGAATTTAGCTTAAACTAGGATAAGTGTGTCGGTAAATGGTACAAGACTCAAGGATGGACGGGTGTTGTCGGCACAAAAAAGGCCATTTTCACATTGCCCAATGAGCCTGAGATCTTCAGAAAGCAAGATAGATGAGGTACAAACCAAACGCTGCAGTATCCCTGTGAAGGGGGGGGGGGCATTGATTTTTACTGGTTCTCCCCCAAAAAGCCACCAGCCACCCAAACAAAAGTCCATGACTGCTGAGGCACAAGGGGCCTAGGCACAAACCGACTTGCCCTCACCCCATATAAGAAGACACACTTGCAAACATTGGGTTGGAAAGGGCAAGGCCACAGCTTTATTTAACCGTTTGCCGACCGGTGTCCTGCACATATACGCCGGCAGAATGGCACGGCTGAAAGTGACGTATATATATACGTCACTTTGAATTTTGCGTGCGTGCCCCTGCCGCAAACTCTGTGACCATGCCCATGGGATCCGCAAACTCAATGTCTGCCAGTGTCCCGCGATCGGGTCACAGAGCTGCAGAACGGGGAGAGGCCAGTGTAAACAAGGCCTCTTCCCGATAGGACACACCCCCTGCCAGCATGCACTGGTCGGTGACATCACAAGGGGGCGGTGCCACAAGGTGACATTGCCAGATGGCTCCGCCCCTTACCTATATAAGAACTGTCAAATGGCCGAACCTGCAGTAGGCAGTTAGCCTTTGTTGACAGCGGAGTGTTTTCTTTTTTTCGGGTCTGGCGGTGGCGTTGGTGTCATGATTGCCGGTGGATCTACATCGGGGGACGTTGTTTTTTTTTGTTTTTTTTAAATAAAGGAATTGTCAAAACCGCTTGTACAGACTTTATTCACTTTTACACTTTTTTAGTGAATGGGTACCTCCTACTCATTCACATGGGGGGGGGGGGGATCTTGGGGCCCCCTTGTTAAAGTGGGCTTTTAGATTCTGATATAGCCCCCTGCCAGCAGATCCCCAACAACTACAGCCCAGGGTTGTCAGGAAGAAGCCCTTGTCCCCATCAACCTAGAACAAGGTGCTTTGGGGTACGGGGAGCAGAACCCCCCCTACTCCAAAGCACCCCCCATGTTGAGGGCATGTGGCCTGGTATGGTTTAGCCTTTTCTGGCCTACTGGGCTGCATGCTCGGATAAGGGTCTGGTATGGATTTTGGGGGGACCACCATGTCGATTTTTTGTTATATTACAGGCAAAAAATAATTTTTAAGCTGTCAGCGGGGAAGCTCATTGACAGCTGATGACTCATTGGCTTCCTGGCCCGTACCTTAACAACCAACTTTCACTGTGCCCAATCAGGACTTAGAATGCACTGTGCAGCACGCAGTGCCTTGTGGGGCGCTCGCCGTATAAACAACCCACCGTGCGCCCCCGCAAATTCAGGTGTTCGCCAAACAGGCGATGTTCGGGCCGAACGTTTGCTCGGCCTTAACTATTTGCCTAACACTACCACCCCAGTAGGAGTGATTGCAGTGCACATAAATAAAGCAAGGCAATATAATGTAACTTTATATATTATACATTTATTGGAAACATGGCAGAGCAATTTTATAAAAATAATAAAAAGTTCCAATATATAATATTAACATAAAATATGCATTCACAAAAAAAAAAAAAAAAATACATTGTTCATTTACAACGATCACTAGGCAGTTTTGCGAATAATTATTGCTGAATATTGCTGGTGATTTTTCCTTGAAGAATATTTTTGAATAATGAAGTGCTAATTAGTAAGCATTGAACTATAATTGCAGAAGCCAGACCACGTAGTAAGCCAGCTACTTATATCCCCCCCGTATGTATTCCATCCCGGTGAGGGAATATGAGGCCATGGTGGGCTTGGCCTAAATGCCTGTGGTTGGAAAGTAGTCAATACAGGGAGGAGGACAGAATAGGAGGACGCAAGCTCTCAATCTATACATACTATATGAGGCGCCGAGCAGTTTGTAGGCATACGCAGAGTGATATAGATGGAAATTATTTTTCACCAATTTTTTGTCAAATAAACAGAAACACCAACATCTCATATAAACATATTTACAAACTTTCACCAGATCTTAATCTAGGTTCTGTATAAAAGGAATGAAACTTATTAGAGAGATGTTGCCTTGAGCATCAAAGAATATGTGCCTATAGACTCCATTGATGGAAACTCTGCCCTCTCTCTCTACTTTGATATCTAACATGTTTACGGCTAACTGGAGGTATATGTGGGAGCTGCGGTGGCTCAACGCGATTGGCACTGCGCTGACAAGCCATTCACCTCTGCAGCTAGGGGTTCGGATCCGGGTCTTGGCTACATGTGAATTGAGTTTAGTGGTCTCAGCCCGGCTCCCGGTGGGTGTGCTATACGAGGTAAGCCTGCGCTTAGTACGCCCACCCCCCTCCCACAAAAACCACCACACTTACACGCACTCGAAATTGGGTTAACATGCACGCACTTTGACCACGCGGTCTCTAAAAAAGAGAGGCGAAGGACTAACAGGGCTGGTTGAGCGGGCTAGATCCTCTCACTCCCTTATAGGGAGTCCCTCTGCCCCATTGAGCTTCAAAGCGGAGCAGGTAGGGCGGGCTGTGTGGGAGGACCCCCTCACACACCTGCCATTGCCACCCGGGGCATGGAGAAAGGTGGCAGATTGCCTCTGGGGGAGGCCTGCCTACTCCCAACTCCTGCAGTCCGGCTCCTCTCTCGAGTACACGCACAAAATACACAAAAAAAAAAAAAAAAACTGGAGGTATATGTAACCACTTGCTTACTGGGCACATAAACCCCCTTCGTGCCCAGGTGAAATTTCAGCTTCCGGCACTGCGTCGCTTTAACTGACATTTGCGCGGTCGTGCAACGTGGCTCCCAAACAAAATTGACGTCCTTTTTTCCCCACAAATAGAGCTTTCTTTTGGTGGTATTTGATCACCTCTGCGGTTTTTATTTTTTGCGCTATAAACAAAAAAAGAGCGGCAATTTAAAAAAATATATATATATTTTTTACTTGTTGCTATAATAAATATCCCAATTTTTTTTTTTAAAAAAAACTATTTTTTTCTCAGTTAAGGCCGATACGTATTTTTCGACGTATTTTTGTAAAAAAAAAAAAAAAACGCAATAAGCGACTGGTTTGCGCAAAAGTTATAGCGCCTACAAAATAGGGGACAGAATTATGATTTTTTTTTATTTTTTTTTACTAGTAATGGCGGAGAACTGTGATTTGTATTGGGACTGCGATATTGCGACGGACGTATCGCACATTTTTGACACAAATTTGGGACCATTCACATTTATACAGCGATCAGTGCTATAAAAATGCACTAATTACTGGCAGTGAAGGGGTTAACACTAGGGGGTGAGGAAGGGGTTAAATGTGTATCCTGGGTGTGTTCTAACTGTGTGGGGGGAGGGGGGTGACTGGGGGAGGTGACCGATGCTGTGTCCCTATGTACAAGGGACACAGATCGGTCTCCTCTCCTCTGACAGCACGTGGAGCTCTTTGTTTACACACAGAGCTCCACGTCCCTGCTGTGTTACCGACGATCGCGCGTACCCGGTGGACATCGCGGCCGCCAGGTACACGCATTGGCTTCCCAGCGATGCGCCGGGACAGTGTTTACCCGCTGCGCGCCCCCCAGAGGCGCACGTGGGTAATGCACTTTAAATGACGTCCAAAGACGTCCAGTTGGCACCTGAGAGCCGCGCTGTTGACGTCTTTTGTCAATAGCGCGGGTCTCAAGTGGTTAAAACCGAAAAAAAGATATTTGAAAGGAACTTTCACACTGACAAATCATGTCACGGAGCGGCAGAACGTGGAGATGCCTATGTAAACAAGGCATTTCCCTGTTCTGCTTAGTGACAGGACACTGATCTACTGCTCCCTGTCATCGGGAGCAGTGATCAGTGTCATGTCTCTCATAGCCCAGCCCCCTCACAGTTAGAATCACTCCCTAGGACACACTTAACCTCTTTCTCGCCCCCTAGTGTTTAACCCCTTCCCTGCCAGTGTCAGTTACACAGTAATCAGTGCATTTTTATAGCACTGATCGCTGTATAAATGACAATGGTCCCAAAATAGTGTCAAAAGTGTCCGATGTGTCCGCCGCAATATTACAGTCACGATAAGAATCGCAGATGGCCGCCATTACTAGTAAAAAAATAATAATAATAAAAATGCCTAAAACGACCCCCTATTTTGTAGACGCTATAACCGATCAATATACGCTTATTGCGTTCTTTTTTTTACCAAAAATATGTAGAAGAATACGTATCGGCCTAAACTGAGGAAAAAAAATATTTTGTTTGTATATTTTTGGGGGATATTTATTGTAGCAAATAGTAAAAATTATTGAATTTTTTTCAAAATACAGCTTTTTTTTTTGTTAATAGCGCAAAAAATAAAAATGGTCAGTTAAAGCGACATAGTGCCAAATCGCAAAAAATGGCCCGGTCATTCAGCAGTGATTTAAGTTGGTTAAAGGAGCTTAATTATGCCTATGAGAGAGATATTGCCCTGAGCACCAAACAATGGGGCAGATCCACAGAAAGAGTACGCCGGCGTATATCTACTGATACGCCGGCGTACTTTAAAATTTCCCGCGTCGTATTTTTGGTTTGAATCCTCAAAACAAGATACGACGGCATCTGGGTTAGATCCGACAGGCGTACGTCTTCGTACGCCTTCGGATCTAAGATGCAATTCTTCGGTGTCCGCTGGGTGGCGTTCCCTTCGTTTTCTGCGTTGAGTATGCAAATTAGCTAGTTCGGACGATCTACGAACGTACGAGCGGCCGGCGCATTCCTTTACGTCGTCTCTAGTCGGCTTTTGCCTGGGGCACCAAAGAATATGTGTCTAGAGGCACCATTGATGGAAACTTAGCTCTATCGCTACCTCGATATCTAATGTTACCTTTTTACCTAACAAGGGCCATATTTATTTTTTCCGTTCTTTGAAGTAAAGTTGAAAGAAGCTTAACTGAGCCTATCAGAGAGATGTTGCCTGGAGCACCAAAGAATATGTGTCTGTAGGCTCCATTGATGGAAACACGGCCCTAGCTCTACCTTGATATCTAATGTCTTATTTCCGGCTAAGAAGGGACTAAGAAGGGCTTTTTATGGGCCAAAAAAGGATACTTGAAAGGAGCTTCACATATGCCTCGTACACACGACCGTTTTTCTCGGCAGGAAAAAAAAAATTTTTTCCCGACGGCGAGAAATTAGAGGTAACATGCCGCCCGAGGGGTGGTGGGACAACAGACAAAGGATCGACGACCCTCGTCCAAAGACGTCTGTCCCTTAAGTACCCCTCCCCAGCATGCAACCCCCACTGATTGGCTGCCGAGGGGGAACACCCAAACCACCTTGACCTAGCAGCCGCCACCCTTGGCCTGAAGTAGGAACGACACCCCAGGCAAACAATAGTGGTCACTCACAGCCCAGCCGTGGCTGGAACATAGGCCAAATTTACTCAAAATTACACAAGTCTGAGTCAACTAACATTTAGACTTTCTCCTAAATTTAAAGCAGCGCCAGCCCAACAGGAGCAGGCCGCTACACTTACATCTCTAATAGTTTATCTAAAATTGCATCAAGTTACGTTTCCCGGCAGTAGACTCAAAGTAATACTTTAGTCTAAAAGAAAAAAAAGAAAGACATTTTTTTCCCCCCGATGTTCTTTAGTAGCTGTATAGGAAAGATCTAACCTCCAATCGTAGACTGATCTCCCGAACTAGAAGATCTATTATCGCTTAAGCTTTTGTCTGGAGTTTTTTAGCTAGATTCAGGTAGGGGCGCGCAACTTTAAGGCGGCGTAGCGTATCGTATTTACGCTACGCCGTCTTAAGTCAGAGAGGCAAGTACTGTATTCACAAAGTACTTGCCTCCTAACTTACGGCGGCGTAGCGTAAATGCGGCGGGCGCAAGCGCGCCTAATTCAAAATAGGCTGAGGGGGCGTGTTTTATGATAATTTGGTTTGACCTGACGTGATTGACGTTTTTTTTGGAACGGCGCATGCGCCGTCTGCCCACATTTCCCAGTGTGCATTGCGGCTAAGTACGCCGCACGGTCCTATTGATTTCGACGTGGACGTAAATGACGTAAATCCCTATTCACGGACGACTTACGCAAACGACGTAAAATTTTCGAATTTCGACGCGGGAACGGCGGCCATACTTTAACATTACTATTCCAACTATTTGATGGAATATCTTTAGGCCTGATAATGCGTTACGTAAACGGCATATCTGTACTGCGTCGGCCGGGCGTACGTTCGTGAATAGGCGTATCTAGTGATTTACATATTCTACGCCGACCGCAATGGAAGCGCCACCTAGCGGCCAGCCTAAATATTGCACTCTAAGATAGGACGGCGCAAGCCGTCGTATCTTAGATAGGTTTAAGTGTATCTCTGTTTGAGAATACACTTAAACTTAGGTCGGCGCCGATTCCGAGTTAGGTCGGCGTATCTACTGATACGCCGACCTAACTCTACGTGAATCTAGCTATTTGACTCAAATGACAAGCCTTTGGGTAACAAGTCCACAGCTAAAGGAGGTCACGGTTAAAACCAATTGTTCCCATCTCTTCTTCAACTTTCTGAGGAACGTTTTACGCAAACTTTAAAAAAAAAGTAATAATTTAATAGCGGAACGGTGTGTGCTGCAAGGTAATTTAATTCACTCAGATCCGGCTTGGCTGCCAAATGTACACTTAAAAAAAAAATGGCCAGGCGAGGGCTTGGGGTACTCTCAGAGAATGCATGAAAAACACAAACTCGGCAGACACATAATTACAATTGCAAGGGTAATTTTAATGGCATCGATAGACATTAGGTACCCATCGTCTCGTAGCAGTAATGTTGTCAGGTCAGACACTTATCACACACCGTCTAAGCCATCAGCCGTCCGGCGCCCATTAACTTACAGCTCTTTTTTAATCTAGACTGGATCAAATGAAATCTCCACTTTGGTTAAAAATTGATATATCATGTATAATTGCTACACAATACAAAATGCAGAGCTACTTATTCTGGGAAACTACATGTACATTTGTTTAGGGCAAATGAGAACCAATAAGGGCTAGATTCAGGTAGGGGCGCAAAATCTAACGGCGGCGCAGCGTATTGTATTTACGCTACCCTGCCGCAACTTACAGGAGCAAGTGCAGTATTCACAAAGCACTTGCTCCGTAAGTTGCGGCGGCGTAGCGTAAATGGGGCAGGCGTAAGCGCGCGTAATTCAAATGTGTAAGGGGGGGCGTGTTTTATGTTAATGTGTGTTGACCTGACATAATGCGCCGTCCGTGTACATATCCCAGTGTGCATTGCTCCAAATGACGTCGCAAGGACGTCATTGGTTTCGACTTGAACGTAAATTACGTCCAGCCCTATTCGCGAACGACTTACGCAAACGACGTAAAAAAATTCAAAAATCGAAGCGGGAACGACGTCCATACTTAACATTGAGTGCGCCTCATAGAAGCAGGCACAACGTTACGCCGAAAAAGCCTTACGCAAACGACATAAAAAACTACCGCCGGGCGCACGTACGTTTGTGAATCGGCGTATCTAGGCAATTTGCACACTCTCCGCTGAAAACGACGGGAGCGCCACCTAGCGGCCAGCGTGAGAATGCACCCTAAGATACGACGGCGTAAGAGACTTATGCCAGTCGTATCTTAGGCTAATGTCGGCATATCTAGCTTTCTGAATACAGAAAGGAGATACGCCGGCGCAGCTTTGAATTTACGCGGCGTATCTATGGGTACGCCGGCGTAATTCTTTGCTGAATCTAGCCCTAAATGTTATTAGGCTATTTGCACTCCAGGTTTTAGAGGGAATCGAGAAAAATTACACATTATGGCCACTAGATGTAGCTAGTGTTTAACCACTTCACCCCCGGAAGAATTTACCCCCTTCCTGACCAGAGCACTTTTTGCGATTGGGCACTGCGTTGCTTTAACTGACAATTGCGCGGTCGTGCGACGTTGCACTCAAACAAAATTTACGTCTTTTTTCGCCCCACAAATAGAGCTTTATTTTGGTGGTATTTGATCACCTCTGCGGTTTTCATTTTTTGCGCTATAAGCCAAAAAAATATTGAAATTTTGAAAAAAAAAGCAATATATTTTACAATTTGCTATAATAAATATCCCCCAAAAATATATAAAGAAACACATTTTCCCCCAGTTTAGGCCGATACGTATTCTTCTACCTATTTTTGGTAAAAAAAAAAAATCGCAATAAGCGTATATGATTGGTTTGCGCAAAAGTTATAGCGTCTACAAAATAGGGGATAGTTTTATGGCATATTTTTTTTTTACTAGTAATGGCGGCGATCTGCGATTTTTATCATGACTGCGACTTTATGGCGGACACATCGGAACACTTTTGACGCTATTTTGGGACCATTGTCATTTATACAGCGATCAGTGCTATAAAAATGCCCTGATTGCTGTGTAAATGCGACTGGCAGGGAAGGGGTTAACCACTAGGGGGCGAGGAAGGGGTTAAGTGTGTCCTAGGGAGCAGGGGCGGACTGCCCGAGGGCCCCATGTAGGGTTGCCACCTCATCCCTTTAAAACCGAACACATATTAATTACACAGGTTCTCTGGCTGATTATCGACATTAAATTAGCCACAAAACCTGTGTAATTACTATGTGTTCGGGTTTAAAGGGATGAGGTGGCAACCCTAGCCCCATGCCAATAGGGGGCCCCATCAGGGTTGCTAGGCTCAGTAAAACCAGGGACAGTATGTAAAAATCTGTGTTTTTTTTACATCTGTCCCTGATATGTCCAAAACCGACATACTTTTGATGTGAAAATCCAGAGATTTTAGCTGCCCCGCCTCTGCACTGCCTCCTGGCCTGGTGGCCATCTGTAAGCCCGGGGGCCCCATAATCTTCTATTGCCCGGGGGCCCCATGAGTTGTCAGTCCGCCCCTGCTAGGGAGTGATTCTAACTGTGGGGGGATGGGCTACGAGCGACACGACATTGATCACTGCTACTGATTACAGGGAGCAGTAGATCAGTGTCCTGTCACTAGGCAGAACAGGGAAATGCCTTGTTTACAAAGGCATCTCCCCTTTCTGCAGCTCCGGGACACCGGCGGACACGGAAATGGCGGCGGGCACGCGGCCACGCGGCGGGATTTTCAAAGCAACGTACAGGTACGTTGCTTTGCCCACACGAGCCATTCTGCCGACGTATATGTTCGTTAGACGGTCGGCGAGTGGTTAAAGCAGGAGTTCACCCGAATTTTTTTTTTTAACATTAGATTGATGCTCATTTTGTGAAGGGGAATCGGGTAGTTTTTTTAAAATCGAAGCAGTACTTACCGTTTTAGAGAGCGATCTTCTCCGCCGCTTCTGGGTATGGTCTTCGGGACTGGGCGTTCCTATTTGAATGACAGGCTTCCGACGGTGGCATCCATCGCGTCACGAGTAGCCGAAAGAAGCCGAACGTCGGTGCGGCTCTATACGGCGCCTGCGCACCGACGTTCGGCTACTTTCGGAAAATCGCGACGCGATGTATTCGACCGTCGGAAGCCTGTAGGAAGCCTGTCAATCAAATAGTAACGCCCAGTCCCGCAGCCCATACCCGGAAGCGGTGGAGAAGATCGCTCTCTAAAACGGTAAGTACTGCTTCGATTTAAAAAAAAACTACACGATTCCCCTTCACAAAATGAGCCTCAATCTAATGTTAAAGGGGTGGTTCCACCTAAAACTCATTTCTAACAATATATTCGTAAGACCCGTTACACTGCGGGTAGGCTGGCTTCTTTTTTTTTTTCCCCGTAAATACCGAGATCTCGGGGGTCTCGTCCCTAGGCGGTGGGCGTTCCTATTTGATTGACGTTCCTCGGACGGGCGCATACGTGACGTCACGACTTTCCGAAAGAAGCCGAACGTCGCCGCGCAGGTGCCGTATAGAGCCGACTCTATACGGCGCCTGCGCGGCGACGTTCGGCTTCTTTCGGAAAGTCGTGACGTCACGTATGCGCCCGTCCGAGGAACGTCAATCAAATAGGAACGCCCACCGCCTAGGGACGAGACCCCCGAGATCTCGGTATGTACGGGGAAAAAAAAAAAGAAGCCAGCCTACCCGCAGTGTAACGGGTCTTACGAATATATTGTTAGAAATGAGTTTTAGGTGGAACCACCCCTTTAACAATTAAGTTTTCGGGTGAACCTCCACTTTAAGTATGTATCCCCAGTGATCATCAGCTCCATTTAGTGGCCATGAGTCAATATTTTCCCGATTCACCCGAATGAAAAACATTCGACCTGGAGAGTAAATAGCCTAGTAACATTGTTGTCCCCATTCACACAGAATAAATGTGCATGTATTTTTAGAGGACTTATACCGCTGTGATTTTCTTTTTCACCCTTTGGACTTTCTCTACCGAGTAAACGACGTTCAGATAAAAATAAAAATTGATTGGACGGATAACATCAAATAATGTTGATAACTACAGGAATTGTTAGGGCGGTTTACAAAAAGATTCAGATAAGTTCAGGCTGAATGAGAGATCAACTCAAAATCACACTGTTATCATGCCAGTGGGTAGCGGGTGTTAGTTCATTTTACTGAAATTTGTTTCATATGAGCACCATGAGATTAATGCCGGAAAACAAATTTTATGTTTCCAAAAAAAAATTAAAAAAATAAAGATTTTCTTTTTGAATCTGATATTGTGTATTCTCTCCACTGAGGCTGCTTTGAATTTGCTTTCTTTGCCCGCAGTGTAGCTCATCTTCTTTTCACACTTTATTTTGCATGATATTAGTACTTTGCGGAATATATTTTGCAAATCACAATTCCCCGGCTACCTCCGTGATTATAACACAGTGTGATTTTCCTGGGAGCAACTAAATATTTATAACATGCCGCCTAATAATTTCCTGTCTGCAAGTTAAGACTAGCTAGATTTACACTGCCTATCCTCACTCGGCATAGACGACCCCCCACCTGGGTACATAGCTCCCTCCAACTATCCTTGGACCTGTCCCTAGGCCATAAAAAAAAAAAAAACCTTACCGGGCCCGGATTCACAGACATCGGCGCATATTTATGCCGCCGTAGCGTATCTCCTTTACGCTACGCCGACGCAGCACAGAGAGGCAAGCACTGAATTCACAAAGCACTTCCTCCCAAATCTGCGCTGGGTTTCTCAGGTGTAAGTCGGCGTAAGTGGAAGTGGGCGTGACCCATGCTAATGAGGCGTGACCCCATGCAAACGATGGGCTGAGCGCCAGACAGATACGTATCGCCAACTGCGCATGCGCCGTCCCGTGGGTGCATCTCAGTGCGCATGCTCACAATCACGTCGGAACAACTGCCTAAGATACGTCGGATCACTGCCTACGGCGTGAACATAACCTACGCCTAGTCATATTCACGTCCTACGTAAAATACGTCCGCTTGTGTTTCCTGGTGCAGCCATTTGCATGGATGCTGCTGAGTCACACCTCCTTTATGAGGCATAACTTTACGCCGGACGTATGACTTTACGCGCACTGCGTCGGACGTACGTACGTTCGTGAATCAGCGTAACTCCCTCATTTGCATATGTGAATAGAAAATCAATGGGTTCGCCAAATACGTCCAGCGTAAATATGCGCCCACTCTACGCCGGCGTAGGCAAGTTACGTCGGTCGGATGAAGCCTATTTTCAGGCGTAAACTTAGTTTTGTGGGCACGGCGCACAGATACGACGGCGCATATTTGCACTTACGCGGCGTATCTCGAGATACGTCGGCGCAAGTGCTTTGTGAATCCGGGCCATAGGAGTCTATTTAAAAAAAAAATGCAGTGGCCTGGATTCAAGAAGCAATTGCGCCTGTGTAACCATAGGTTACACAGCGCAATTGCTTACTTGCTCCGGCGTAACGAATGCTCCTGATTCAGGAACCTCGTTACGCCGACTGCAGCCTAAGATATGCGCGGCATAAGGCTCTTATGCCCGCATATCTTAGGCTGCATTCTTGCGATGGCCGCTAGGTGGCGTTCCCGTTGTGCTCAGCGTATAGTATGCAAATTGCATACTAATGCCGATTCACAACGTTGCGCGAGCCCTGCGTACGCAATTTACGTCGTTTCCGTACAGCGGTTTTTGCGTAAGGCTGCCCCTGCTATTAGCCAATGTTACGTATACCCGTCGTTCCCGCGTCGCGAAATTTGACATTTACGTTGCTTGTGTAAGTGAATCGTGAATGGCGCTGGACGCCATTCACGTTCACTTTGAAGCAAATGACGTCCTTGCGACGTCATTTGCCGCAATGCACGTCCGGAAAGTTTCCCGACGGAGCATGCGCTCTACGATCGGCGCGGGAACGCGCCTAATTTAAATGATTCCCGCCCCCTACGGGATCATTTAAATTGCGCGCTTGCGCCGGGCATTTTGCTGGCGCGCCCACGCATTTTACGGAGCTTCTGCTCCGTGAATCGAGGGCAGTGCAAAAGAAATTGCGGTGGCGCAGGGCAAAAACGTTGCCCTGCGCCTCCGTAAAAAAAGCGCAATTGTTACTGAATCCGGGCAAGTGTGAAGTTATCACCATTTGCAAAAAAAAAAATCACAAATAATACTTTTTTTATTATGTGAGAAATTTTATTTTCTGACATTTCAGTTGTCTTTCACAGGATGAAAGTAACATTAATTTGTTGAATCCAAATTTTTATATTGTTGCCAAATCGAATGTACTTAAAACGTGGTAAATATTTTGTCTTACTGTATAGATTTCTGGCAAATATACTGTAAGCAGTGCTGATGCAAGATACGATACAAGCATTTGATCAGAAAGGAAAATACCCAAGGAACATTTAATCAGAAGAGAAAATACCCCAAGAACATTGGCTCCTTCCCTAACGGTTGGTTCCCCACATACTGAACCCGATATTGTGGCATGAAGCGTCCTAGGGACTAAGCCTGAAATGTCCCAGAAGATGGAGAAAGGCCTTGGGGGTGAAGAAGCCTGGTATAGGTGCAAGATAGTGATAACGGCTTGGAAATGCTGCACCAAAAGAGAAGTAGCATAATATAGGGCCATATTCTTGTACATTGTAGGCGGGCGGCGCGTAAACCATTTACACTCCGCCGCCCCAACCTACAGGAGCAAGTGCTGTATTCCCCAAACACTTGCTCCGTAGTTTGGGGGGGCGGCGTAGTGTAATTGGCCCGGCGCATACCCCGCGTAAATCCAAGGGGGCGGCTTGTATTTAAATTAAGCGCGCCCCGATTCGAACAAACTGCGCATGCGCCGGGCTTAAAATAGCCCAGTGTGCATGCTCCAGTTCTCGGCGTAAAACGGCAATGACGCCGACGTGTGCGTCATTGACGTAAAGTCGTATTCAAGAACGACTTAGGGAAATGACGTACCCGACGGGAAAAGACGACGCGGACCCGACGCCATACTTAACATGGCGTACGTGGGACTGGCGTAAGGTTACCCCTCATATAGCAGGGGTAACCTTACGCTTACGCAAACGACGTTAGCGACGGTTACGCGACGCGAATTTGTTCGGGAATCGGCGTATCAGGCTCATTTGCATAAACAAATGAGACCTGAACGTAAACGCCACCTAGCGGCCGGGTGGGTAATTACATTTAAGATCCGACAGTGTAAGTGACTTACACATGTCGGATCTTAAGCGTATCTATGCGAAAATGATTCTAAGAATCACTCGCATAGATACACGGGCCAAAAAAGGGAGATACGATGGAGTTTCCTGAGATACTCCATCGTAACTATACTCAGAATATGGCCCCCAGTGCCCAGGGCATAGAGAGGGAGTAATGAACTCGGCTGCGGATTACTAAGTGTTAACTAGTGAACGGAGTAGCGTAGCTTTTGAAATGGAGTGCCACCTCAGCTCTGTATCAGTGTGAATATCAGCCTCAGCATGAATTTAGGGCACTAGCGAATATCATTCCAGGCCCCCCCCACATGGTTGCAGTAAGCTCCACCCACACACCAACGTTGAGAAAACAAATGATAGATTTCGATCCTCCTCATTACAGATGGACAAATGGTAAGACGTGCCGTGACACATTGACAACATCGTCTCGTAAAAATTGGGATCTTCGAAGAAGCACTTGAGCCTCGGAGCCCGGGGTGCTCTGGGTGATTTAAGGCGAGCGTATTATCATGCGCGGCATTTCCGTCCCTTTCAGCGGAGAAGGAATTATTGAAATTGGTTGGAGCTTTCGGAGGAGCTTTCTCTCTCATCCCAAGGTCGGCGAGCGAAATAATAAAAAGATATTATTTTGAGTGACAGTTTGCCGGACAAACTTGCAAGACGGACCCGAAAGCTCATTTATTTTGAAGTGACCTCCCTGCCCCCCCGAGAAATAAAGTGTAAAAATACCAGTTGGGTGCATGCGGCTCGATATCTGAAACACTTGAAAGTATAATTCGATTAGAGGGGACGCTAAGACATGACCGGGCATTGGGCTCTCAGAGGGTTCTTGGTTTAACCGTCAAAACTTTGCAGCTATTTCTTTCATATTTCCCGCATATCAACCAGGATGAATTCCCAAATCAGTGTGGATGTATTGTTAAAGTATATTAACCAAAATATACCCTCAAACCTTCCGCTTCCCCACTAGACCAGGGGTCTCCAAACCAAAGGCCAATGCCCGAATGTGGTTTGCCTTTATATGGATCTTGGGGCACTATTCCTCTCACTGACACCAATGAGGGGACACTATTCATCCTACTGACACCAATGATGAGGCCCTATTCCTCCCACTGACACCAATGAGGGGGCACTATTCCTCCCACTGACACCAATGAGGGGGCACTATTTCTGCCACTGACAGCAAAGATTGGGGAACTATTCCTCCCACTGACACCAATGATGAGCACTATTCCTCCCACTGACACCAAAGATTGGGGAACTATTCCTCCCACTGACACCAAAGATTGGGGAACTATTCCTTCCACTGACACCAAAGATTGGGGAACTATTCCTCCCACGGACACCAATGATGAGCACTATTCCTCCTACTGACACCAAAGATTGGGGAACTATTCCTCCCACTGACACCAATGAGGGGCCACTATTTCCCCCACTGACACTAATGATGATGCATTTTTACTCCCATTGACACCAATGGTGGGGCACTATTCCTCCCACTGATGCCAAAGATTGGGGAACTATTCCTTCCACTGAAACTAATGATGGAGCACTATTCCTCCCACTGACACCAATGATTGGGGAACTATTCATCCCACTGACACCAATGATGAGGCCCTATTCCTTCCACTGACACCAATGAAGGGCCATTATTTCCCCCACTGACACTAATGATGATGCATTTTTACTCCCATTAACACCAATGATGGGGCCCTATTTCTCCCACTGTTCCAAAGATTGGGGAACTATTCTTTCCACTGACGCCAATGATAGGGCACTATTCCTCCTAACTGACACTAATGATGAGGCCCTATTCCTTCCACTGACACCAATGAGGGGCCAATATTTCCCCCACTGACACTAATGATGATGCATATTTACTCCCATTGACACCAATGGGGGGGGGGCAATATTCCTCTCACTAACACCAATGATGGGGCCCTATTCCTCCCAATGACACCAAAGATTGTGGAACTATTCCTTCCACTGACAACAATGATGGGGCACTATTCCTCCCACTGACACTAGCAATGGGGCACTATTCCTTCCACTGACACGAATAATGGTGCATTTTTACTCCCACTGACACCAGTGATGGGGCACTATTTTCTCACTGACACCAAGGATGGGGCATTATTCCTCCCACTGATACCAATGATGGGACACTATTCCTCCCACTGATACCAATGATGGGGCACTATTCCTCTCACTAACACCAATGATGGGGTGCTATTCCTCCCCCAATACTAAAGATTGGGCATTGTTTACACTCACTAATACCAGAACACTTTCTACCCCCACTGGCCACACCTCACCCCCCTAGAGTGCCTTGCGGTAAAAAATAAATAAGGCAATTGCATTTTTTGGCTTCTCAATGAGTGTAAAAATCTTGGAAAGATCCAACAAATTGGATTTAGGTGCCATGTACCATGATATAAAGTTCAATAAAAGACTCAAGTCATAGTAACATAGGGCCAGATTCACGTAGGGCAGCGGCGGCGTAACGTATCGTAGATACGTTACACCGCCGCAATTTTTCATCGCAAGTGCCTGATTCACCAAGCACTTGCGATGAAAACCTACGCCGGCGGCCTCCGGCGCAAGGCGGGCCAGTTTAAATGGGCGTGTGCCATTTAAATTAGGCGCGCTCCCGCGCCGGACCTGCCGCGCATGCTCCGTTTCCGAACTCCCGCCGTGCGCGAAGTGACGTCATTTTTTCGGACGGCTTACGCAAACGACGTTGGACAAGATTCAGGTAGAATTTGCCCCTTTTTTACGGAGGCACAGGGCAGCGATTTTGCCCTGTGCCCCCACAAATTATCTGCGCTGTGCGCGATTCACGGAGCAGTAGCTCCGTAAATTGCGTGTGCGCTCTTTAAAATTGCCCTGCGTAAGGGCGCCTAATGTAAATGATCCCGTAGGGGGCGGGAATCATTTAAATTAGGCACGCTCCCGCGCCGAGCGTAGAGCGCATGCTCCGTCGGGA
Source organism: Rana temporaria (assembly GCF_905171775.1). Taxonomy (NCBI): domain Eukaryota; kingdom Metazoa; phylum Chordata; class Amphibia; order Anura; family Ranidae; genus Rana; species Rana temporaria. Next base: position 526,936,158 of record NC_053490.1, on the reverse strand, counting down.
AACTTTCCCGACGTGCATTGCGGCAAATGACGTCGCAAGGACGTCATTTGCTTCCAAGTGAACGTGAATGGCATCCAGCGCCATTCACGAATCACTTACGCAAACGACGTGAAATTCAAATTTCACGACGCGGGAACGGCGGGTATACTTTAGCATTGGCTGCCCCTACTATTAGAAGGGGCAGCCTTACGCTAAAGACGCCGTACGGAAACTCCGTAACTTGCGTACGCAGGGCCTGCGCAACATTGTGAATCGGTGTTAGTATGCAATTTGCATACTATACACTGAGCACAATGGGAGCGCCCCCAACGGTCATCGCAAGAATGCAGCCTAAAATCTGCGTGGCATAAGAGCCTTATGCCACGCAGATTTTAGGCTGCAGTCGGCGTTACGATGTTCCTGAATCAGGAGCATTCGTAACGCCGGAGCAAGTCAGCAATTGCGCTGCGTAACTATGGTTACGCAGGCGCAATTGCTCTCTGAATCCGGGCCGTTATTTTTTAAATTTCGACGCGGGAACGACGGCCATACTTTATACAGCAATACGATTGCTGTGTAAAGTTAAGGCACCAAAAAAAACGACTAACTTTGCGACGGGAAACTAGACTAGCGGCGACGTAGCGAACGCGAAAAACCGTCGGGAATCGCCGTAACTCCTAATTTGCATACCCGACGCTGGTTTACGACGCAAACTCCCCCCAGCGGCGGCCGCGGTATTGCATCTTAAGATCCGACAGTGTAAAACAATTACACCTGTCGGATCTTCTGCCTATCTATGCGTAACTGATTCTATGAATCAGTCGCATAGATAGAAACAGAGATACGACGGAATATCAGGAGATACGCCGTCGTATCTGCTCTGTGAATCTGGCCCATATTTATTCAAGGTTTAATAAAGGTTCAACTAATTGAAAAAGTAAATACGTAAAATAAATTGTTAGTAAATCTCTATATTCAGAACTGTGTACCCACAGAAGATCTAGTGGAATTCTGTGATTTTATATCTTTTTTGTTGCCTTACCTTCCCCTGCCTTATAACCAGCACTGAAACAGTCACCAGGACCTTCTCTCTACAAATGAGGTCTGATACGGGAGCCCTGGCCTTTAAAAGCATACGCCGAACCGTCACCTTCCTCGCCCGTGATTTGCATCGGCATTCAATCTTCGGACGCTCGGCCTTTGAAGGAAGTGGCTCGGCAAATGTCGAAGGTTAAGTGTCGGCGACCTTGCTAAATGGCGGGTGGCAAGAAACGGCCTAATGAGGGGCCATTGGACGATGTGCGAGAATACATAATGACAGAGAGTGAGGGCTGCCTGAGGCCAATGCATCTAAAGACTGGATAAAGGACACACAGATTGATGGGAATCTTCAAACAGCCTAACATCATGTTACAATATACAGCAAATATTATACCAGCCAGAAGATTTGGAAGGCAATGTACAAGATCTGAGGAAAATAAAGCTGGAGGGACTCCTGGTCCTGGAGGCCACCCTCCAGGAGGATTGGGTGTTAGAAGCCAGGAAAGGGCTCATTCTAAGCCTTGATGGCCAAACAGAAAAACTGGTGACATGCCATTAAAATTCAACCACTAACAACTTTATTGATCCAGACAAGCAAACAAGGAGACTCAACTTGGGAGGAGAGAGGAGACTCCAGCTGAAAGAGAAGCAGGTGGAACTTCATTAAAATTCAGTCACTGGCAACTCTATTGGTCTGGACAAACAAACAAGGAGTCCCAACAGGTGGTCCTAGGTCAGTGGTTCTCAACCTGGGGGTCGGGACCCCCATGGGGGTCAAATGATGATTTGCCAGGGGTCACCAAATCCTGGGCTGTTCCTGAAACCCGCACTGCTCTCCCAACCTTTTCGTGGCTGCCCACCAGGGTTGTCCCTGGAGCCCGCAGCCACCCA